>NC_135477.1:226112115-226419365 GCF_052094955.1 Ictidomys tridecemlineatus
CTGAATCTCTTTAATTTGTCAAATAAGCTGTTTTAAATTCTTTCCATGTGTTTTTCATTTTTCCTAGAACATTGTTCCTTTCTCCAGCCCCAACTTATCCATCACATTTTAGCTGAAGCATCACTTCCTTGGGATGAAAACAACTAATCTCTTAAAGTGGGTTCCATCTGTAGAACTGACTTATAGATCTGGCATATTTCCTCGTGATTTTTCTTTGTACCACTCATTGCTTTTGTAATTTCTCTTAAAATGTGCTTTTCTAACTATATTCTGAATTTCAGAAAGGGAAAGACCACTGCTTTACTCTATCTTCAGCTCCTAGTGTAGTATCTGGGAAATAACAGAACATAAGAATACATGCTATTCACCAATGGGGGAAAAAAGCATGTAAATAACCAGAAGGAAGTCCAGAAGAGTAGAAGAAGGGGTAACTGGGGAAGGGAATAGGGGAGAGAAAAATAAAGTAGGCGGAATGAACTGGAGCAATTTATGCTATGTGCCGTATATAGATATGTCAGAATGAATTCTACTAATATGTGTAATCATGATGTACTAATAAAAACACAAAAATAATATATTCAAAAAGAGTTAAATTATGCCTTCAAGGGAACTTCAATTCAGTAAGAAACATGCAAGCATATAGACACCAATAATAGCAAAACAAACAAACAAACAACTCCACAGATAAACATAGAGTGGCTTGAATACAATATTAGAAGCATTTATGGCATAGACAAAAAATCAAAAGAGAAAGACACTGTGTATGAGCATGTGGTAGAGTGTATAATAGGGCTTCTAGGAAATAGATGCTAAATGTGTCTACTTTTAAATATAAAGGTGAAAGTATATGGGTTAAGCCTGAGAAGAATGCAAGAGATTTAAAAGTCATAGAAAAGATAACCAATTTCTTCATTGATAGCATATGAATGATTATAATGTTCTGCCCAAACTTGAAGAATTGTTTTGAGTTTTAAATGAGATGTTCTTGTTGATCATACTCTGAAACCATAAAATCTGCAGAAAAATTTTTATTATTATTAAAAATGTTTCTTCTAATATAAATTAATAAGCTCATTTGTTTATCTTTTATTGTGTCTACTCCTCTTTCAAATATTGGAAGCATTAAAAATGCTATCATACATTATTTTTGCTCCAAAATATACCAAAGGAAAAAAATGAAGCAGCACATGAATCAGACTAATTCAGGACAGAGTACCTTTAGCCTCACAATTCATGATGTTTTCTGGATAAATGCTTAGTCTTTCCCTTTTCTGTGCATGTAGATGCAATACATATATGACTTCTGCTATTTAAGACTCATCTATGTGCTATTAGAGTGAAAGCTGGGGATGTCATTGGTTTGTGAATGCTGGAATCACAATTTGTCATGTGCCTCTTGTTAAAGTCTGCTTCTACTGCCAGGGTGTTTTATAATAAACATGTGTTTCTTTAAGTATCTAAGTAATTTTCCTAGTGGAACAGGTCAGTTTGGTTGGCTATGCACAGTGCATCTGTCTAAAAACAAGAAGGAAGTGATGAGACAACACTTATGTTGAAAAATAGCAACCAAGGGTATTTTGTTACGTATAATTAGGTGAAATTAAAGTGTTCTCAGAAGGAAACATTAAATATCATTATCTAGTCATAAAGGGAAAATAAATGCTTTTATTGTCAATTTTTAATAAATCAGTCTTCCACTTGTTCTAATACAATATCAAAAGTATGTTTTATTAATTTGAAATGCTTGGACTATACCTGAATAATTTAAAAGCAAAAGTTAATTCACAGTTAATCGGGCAAAGCATAATGTTGGAAGTATATCAGAAATTGTCATATTAAGTCATTTTTCAAAGGAGTTATAACCATGTGATGAAAGCTCAAGAATAAATAAAATTAGAACCCTCCAATTGCACTGAGTAATGGCTGAGAAAGACCTACTTTGACTTCTCTTTCTTGCTGATGTATGCACTTTGGATTTTGTATTGTAGGAGTCGTGTCTTAGTGTGAAAGGAAATACATGTGGATGGTTATATAATTCCGATGGCTATTTTGAGTTAAGTCTGCCATTTAGGCCATTTTTTTTAAACAGCTAAAATCTCTTCTCATTGCATCTTAAAGTGAAAGTAGACACGGAGTAAGGATTTTAGAGACTAGTCTCTGGGCTCCTGATCATTCAAAGCATTTGTGAAATAAGGAAATACTAGCTATTCTGAAAGAACCTTATCCAAGTCAGGGGTTTGGAAATCAGAAATCCATGGAGACTGGCCCTGGGAGAGGATATTTACAATAACATATAGTTTTGTCAATGTGCTGCTTTTCTAGTTGTTGTTGTGAAATGATAATTTGGATGAACCTATAAAACCAAGTGAATTCAGAATCCTGAAATGAGTTGGGATGTACCTTGTACAAGTCACTTGCAGACACTTTCTATTTCAAAATGTGAATGATGACGTCCATCAGGGTTCTGAGGTTGTTTTAATAATCAGAAGGAAATTTATATTGAAGTGCTTTGTGAATTCTAAAGTTGAAAGTTAAAAAGCATATTTGTATAAGATATAACCGACCTGTTAAATTAATTTGCTGATTCTTTCACAAATCTATGAAAGAATGAAATTTATACCTTTTTAAGTATTCTAGACCATCTCTGAGAATAAAAAAAAAGCAAAGGTCATATATACTTTGAAATTTAGAATTGAGAAGCCGTAATTACCTAATGCTGTATAGCAGTAATGTTTGGGCAATCAACTAACTCTGGGGAGGTGGGTTTCTTAGTGTGGGAAATAGTTGTCCTTTGTATGAAAATATTCATGTCATAAAGCTGAGGAGAAGGATAACTATGCAGTTTAGCTCCTTCCAATTGACTAGCAATGAATCACAAGCATTTCAAATCATAGGTTTTAATAACATTACCAATTAAAATGTTTTTCCACTTTTGTGTAGTCTGAAATTTAGAAAAACGTAGCTTAGAAAATCTTTAATTTGATACAGTTTTGCTTCCCCATCTTCTTCTGCATACATTGATTGCAGAAGCAAAGCAATTTTGTAATAACAGTGATTACCAATGAAGGGAAAGAGTTATTGAATAATTTCTGGATTTGTGATGTTTTAGCCTTATATAAATTTTTGGCTTTAGAATACTGTTAGAACATACATAGATTTCAAAATTATGTATTTATTCACTCTCTTGACTTCAAGGCCAGGTTATGTAATGGATTCTTGAAGTTCTAAGTGATTAGTTTCCTACTCTCAGATATTTCTTTGGACTTGTGACATCAGTGACTAAAATTTCACAGCAAAATGATTCATTTATATTTCAAGGCTTTCACAGTTTCAAGAGTGTCCAGTGAAACCTCAAATAAACTATAAGCCATTCGTAGAAAATATCCCAGCAAGCTCTTTGTTAACAGGTAGCTAAGAGTAGTTCTTTATTCAACAAGGGAAGGTAGGTGAATATGAGTAGCACAATCAGCAAGAGACTGCACATCTGTGAGAGATATTCTGCCAGGACACGGGTAGTTCAGATAAGCTGGCAGAGATGGCCAGAGGACACAAGTAAGGGATACAGAAAAAATTAATTTTAGTTTTACTAAAACCTCCCCTGCTGCCAAATTATCATCATTTGCCTGATGTCAAAGACAAATGCTTTAATGTTTCTAAGCATTATTGGGATTTACTAACTAAATCATCCATTCCCCTTCCCATTTAGTTGAATCATTAGTTTAGATATTCCAAAAATCATAAGATGACTCTATGGCTATAAAAAAAAAACAAACTCTCAGTAAGCACATGTTCCAAGAAAATATTACTGTTTTTGAGAGAATTCGGTATAGTAGCACATTTCTTAGCTGTATAATTTTATACAACAAGCTAACATTGTATATCCAATTGTATACAAGCCTCACTAAGTAAAAACCTAGGCAGGTTAATATTTCATTGATCTACACAAATTTATGCCTTTGTATTGTCATCATATATAGCATTTAATCAATTATATTATATATGTGTCATATAAAAGGAAATCAACAAACCTAATAGATAAACATGCATTTCCAACTATTGTAAATCATTGAAAGGAAGATTTCAGGAGTGATTCTAAATGTTCATCTTAGCTCAGTTGGAGACACCTCCACAATGACTTGTGACATCTTCTAAGAGAGCAGTAGTGGGCACATTTGGGCTGAATTTTGGATTGAATTTTGGTCTGTTGAAACCAAAGGGATATTACATATGCTATATTAAAAGTTGCAATTTTAATTTGAGTTTTACAAATAGAAAAAACAATTTTATTTAAAATAATGTCAATACTGTTCTGAATTTGCAAAATGACTTCTCTGTAATAGAATATAAAATATTCATTTGTGATGAAATCAGGCAAACTTAAAAAAGATCCTTAAACATTGGAAGTTTTTTTTTTTCTCTTTTTAAAATTACCAAAGAACACTGTTCTTCAATTTCAGAGGCAGGCTTATAAAGTTTGTAATCAGTCTGAGGGAATGTAACAACAACAAAATCTAATTTCTTTACCTATTTATCTCTCTATTTTCTAGGGTATGGATACTCTTATGAGAGACATGTAACCAAAAAAAATGTGATTTTTTCAAGTACTGAGAGAACAATTAGAAATGCTTAACATGTTCTAAGAAACTGAGCTGCATTCAGAAACTTGAGGGACCAAGAGCAAATGAATTATTCTGTACTTAGGAAAACACCAGTCCCATTCAAAATCCATTTGTCTTCACATTTTCCAGGGAGTGTGTTATATTATTCATTTTCCGTGTACTGCCTGGATTCTTATTGCTGCCAAGTCACTTGTAACTTCTGTGACTGTTAGGGTTATTGTTGAAGCTATGCCCAGATGAATCCATGCATTAATAGATTCCACATGCAAAACCAATGCATTCCTTCCTCCAAAATCTATGGTCAAACATCTCTTCAAAGGTACTATTGTTTATTGATGTTGTTTTTATTGTTGTTGTTTCTCTTGTTTTCAAGAGAAACAGCAGGCAGAGAAATTACCCAGAATCTCAGGTTAGATAACCATGCAGATTCTTCTAAGAAGTGAGAGATCAGAGGATCCAAGATATAATTAGTACTCTTAGGAAATCGATACCTTTCCTTCTGACCTGAGAAAGCAAGTTCCTGCTAAGACTGAGCTTCTTCTATGATTTTTTTTTCTTCAAGGAAGCAGATTTTCCCCTGAACTTCCTCCTCTGTCACATTTTCCATTAGAAGATTTGCTAAAAAAGAAATGCCAGCAAAATATCTACAAGTAATCTCTTATTATAACTGTGAGAAAACAAATATAATTCCCTTATCAGGACACACACACACACACCACACTGGAGCCTTAGCACAGGGCCAAAGAAGTTCCAATTCAGGGAACCTGGATACTATATATTATTTTGTTTATTGACGTGAAAGATGGAGTATTGAGGGTGAAGAAACAAGTGTTATCCATCTGTTTTAGTCAGATTTGTGTGACTGTGACTGGAAACCTCTAACAAAAACAAATTAGAGGATGAAAAGGTTATTTTGGCTCGTGGTTTTAGAGATTCAGTCCATACTTGTCTAATTCCATTGCTCTGGGCCAGAGGCAGATCACCATGGTGGAAAGGCAAGGTGGAGGAAAGCTACTCAGTTCATAGCCCTTTCAGGCAGCAAAGAGAGAGGGTGGGGGAAGAGCCATAGGGAAGATATACCCTTCCAGAGCATGCCCTTGGTGACTCACATCTTCCAGCCATGCTCCATCTGCCTACAGTTACCAACCAATCAGTCCATTAAAACTAGAATGGATTGATTAGCTTATAGCCTTAATGATCCAACCATTTTACTCCTGAATATACCTATATTCAGAGAAGATTTTGTGGGACAATTCATATCCGACCAATAGCAACATTCCTTTTTTGGAGAACCATTGGTTTAATCTTTTAGCTACTTTGTTTCATTTTGACTTCAAAAACAGAAACCTACCTCAAAAAAAAAAAAAAAAAAAAAAAAAAGAAAAGAAAAAGAAAAAAGAAAAAAGGAAAAAAAAACCCCAAAACCCACAACACTTGTAAGGAAAAAAGAAAAGCAATTAAGTTGATTAAATTCAAAATTCAAGAATAAACAACTGCCAAATTGGCAAATATTATACTCATTTTGCAGAACCAAACATCAGATAAATTATTTTTTAGGTGATAAGTTATTTTGTTCAATTATTTTACTTAACATGTAAAGTGAATGTTTCATATTAAATATACATCTTAGATAGGATACAGTTTTATAATAGTTATTCTTGAACATTTTATCTCAAATTAATGCTATGAAAATTTTCCTAAAGGAAAAAAATTATTTTTTTTTCCAAATAAAACCATTGATATAGATTTTTCAGCTCAGTTATGCAAAGCATGTTATTGCTGCAAACCTGAAGTTGCAAAATAAAATCAAGATGTCCTAGATATTGGAGAGTATTACCCTCTAGCTCTAGGAGTTTTCAGAAATCTTGATCAGCATCCTCCAGTGTGTGATCTGTGAGTTGTGAATTGTTTCCTGGAGACAACTGTTTTCAATATTGAAAGTGTTATTCAGGTTAAGATATCTAAATAGCATCTCACAAAGCTCTATACATTGCTCCCACTATGCACCCATCATGGGTGAATTAGCAGTCCAGCTCATTCTTACCTTACATACATGTTGACTGACTGAAGAGCTTCCATTATGACCCCTGCCAATCATTTTGACAGGGAGAGAGATAGCTGTAGGATCTTGATGTGGGACTGAATGATTGGACTCACAATTAATATATGTCACTTCTTATAACTCTTTGGCCAAAATTTGTCACCTGACCTCACTCAACCTCAAGAAATTCAGAAATAATAATTCTACTATGTTCCCTAAAGGCAGAGAACTGGAGCTATTTGCTTAATAGCAGTACTACCTCAATAGTTGGAATATCTGAGAGATGGAGACAAGGTATGTCCTGAATGGATCATTAAATTTTCTTGTGGCTTACTTGCAAAAAACTTGAATCTATTACAATAAGAAAACTAGCTCAATCTCTCTGTTTTTCCCTCATGAATGCTTTTAGTCTTAGATATATGTCTACCTAGCTAATGAGGGCAGGATGAAGCAAATGTGCCCTATTTTTATGATGTAGTCACTGCATTGTTCATTAATTCATTAACTTATTTACCCATTCTTGTATTTATAATATATATATATATATATATATATATATATATATATATATAAAACTCATACTGTATGCTATTGATATAGATTAAATAGTGCATAAAATAGTTTTCATTCTTAAGTAACCTATGCTCTAGTAATATGAGTAAAAAAAAAACAGTTAAAGTGTCCTGTGATGGGGAAAATTACAGTTTTCTCTGTGAGAATGTCTTACAGTTTTAGAAGCTTCAGAAAGTTTCTAGCAGGGAGTGATACCTGAATGAGTAAGACTTAGAGAAGAAAGAAAGAATGATGTCATATCTAATGGGCTATTTCTTAAACAAAAAGACATAGGAGTGTTTTTTAAAATTTTTTTAAAAAATTTTTAAGAAACTTAAGTCCATGTAGCTTGGGCATATGTAGATGAGACATATACTATTTACTCTGGCCCCAAGACATTCTAAGCATTTAAATACTCAGATAATTAATCCCTAAAACTACCTTATGAAGTAGGTAGTATCATTATCATCATAAACAGAAGCTGAAGCAGAGGAAGATAACAAAATGTCCAAATTGCACAGCCAGAATATGACATTGCAAGGATTTAAATATATGCTTCCATGGTAAAATCTTAGCAAATATGTGTGCTCGGTCTGTCTGTGTATATTTTTCTGCTTAAATAAGACTGAAAATAACATGCACAAAGTTTGGAAAAGAGGCAGCATTTGAGGCAGCCCCCAATAAGTGGCATATGCTTTGATTTAGAAAAGAGATGCTAGGATGTCAATGGTGGTGCTACCATGTGCCCCTTTCTTATGCTCATATGGTGCTAAGAAAAGCCAGTGGACATTCCTACAGGGATCTTTGGGAACTGGCACTTACTCTCTATTACCCCCTCAGGCTGCCTGTTGGATATGTCAATTATAAATTATTATTTCTTGAGTATATCAATTATAAAGTAGTCTTTATTTTATTTTGTTCTTGTATGTGAATTCAACCTTAATAGGATCTTAAATAACCTCATTAATGGAAGTACCAATTTCTAAGCTTCAAAACATCAGATGTAATATGAGTTTAATAATTAATTAGTGTTGATGAACATTTGCATTATTTAATTTTCTTTTCCCCCTGCATATTAAAAAGAAATACAATGCATAATTTTTAGATCTTTGCCTGATCAGATAGGGGTTATAAATAAATGTACAATAAAATTCAAATAATTCTTTTTAAAAGGAAATTTTATCATACTGAAATCTTGAGAACACTGAAATATAGTCATTAAAGTGTAGCTTAAAATATATCTATTTTCCTTGGATTTTATTTTATTTTGTAGGGATTTTATTTTTCAAACAATTCAGACTGAAAAGTACTTAAAATTCACATACTTAGAATTCTTAGACTATTACCTCTCTTGAAGCTATTTAACTTATTCAATAAAGTAATATAGTGTTTTATTCCCCCCAGTGCTGGGTATTGAACTCAGGGCCACATGCATGCTGGGCAAGTACTCTATTGCTGAATTTCTTCCCCAGCTCAGGATTCTTGGACTATTTATAATTAAAACTAGCTGAGCACAGTGGCACACACCTCTAATACTGAGCTGGGAGGATGAGGCAGGAGGATCATGAATTCAAAGCCAGTCTCAGGAAAAATCGAGGTGCTAAGCAATTCAGTGAGACTCTATCTCTAAATAAAATGCAAAATAGGGGTGGGAATGTGGCTCAGTGGTTGAGTGCCCCTGAATTCAATCCCTAGAATGCCCCCCATTCAATATATATAATTAATACGACCACTATTATATCAGCTTTGAGTTTTATGCCTTACTCCAATTTATGGAGACATGTTTAATTTCTCTGAAGATGATCTATCTTAGTAAATATTCTACACCATTTAAAAATGTGTTTCCTGATGTTATTGGTTGGAATGTTCTACAATGGTCATTTACTTACAGTGTTTTATATCCTTACTGATTTTGTGACTACTTAGTCTGGCAATTCTTGAGAGAGGAGTATTAAAATATTCAACTAGAATTTTGAAGTTGTCCAATTCTTCTTTCAGTTCCATCACTTTTTATATTTGCTTTAAAGCTGTGTTATAGTTTCCTGCATAGTTAGGATTTCTAGGTCTTCTTGAATGATTGCCTTCTTTGTCACTATAAAAGACTCTTTACAGATGTTGTCTGTTTTGTTGGATATCAACATAGCCACATTATCTTCATTTGTTTAATGATCACATGGTATGACATTTTTCATATTTGATTTCTAGCCTCAGTGTTTAGAGTTTCTTATGAACAGCATATAGTTACATCTTAATTATCAAATCTAAAAAAAACTCTGCTCATCTTTTAACTGAAATAATCCTTTTTAATTTAATATTTTCATGGATAAATTTGGCTTTAAATTTACTCCTATTGGTATTTATCTGTTCCTATTATCTATCTTCTCTTATTTTTTAATTTCCTATTTCCTTTTACCTGACTCTATTTCATCTCCTTTCTTGCATTAGTAACTGTGCCTCATTTCTCATCCAGTGCTTGCTGAGATTTATAAGCATCTTTGTCTTAAAACAGTATACCTTCAAATAACATTAGACCACTTACCATACCGTATGTTTCCATTATAAACTTTATATTTCCATTGTTCTCCCTACTTGCCTTTGTGCTATTATTAACATGTGGTTTATTCCTATTTTTGTTATAAATAACACAATTTTGAAATTATTTTTGCTTTAATCTGACAATTACCTTTTAACATATTTTATTTAAGTGAAAAATTTGCCTTTACATCTACTATTGCCACTGTTTTTCATTTCTTTATGTAGACAAAGATTTTTATTTGGTCTCATTTTCCTTTTATCTGAAAATTTTCCTTTTACATTTCTTGTAGTGGTGGTCTGCTGTCTAGTTCCCTTACTTTTTCATGTCTGAGAGTCATTCTTTTGTCTCGATTTTTGAAAAATATTTTTGCTGCATATGGGATTTAAGGAGACATTTTTTCCTTTTTGGTAGTTTACGATACCACTAATTTTTTTTTGTTGGCATATATAGTTTCTGATGAGAAATCTAATGTCTTTCTTTTCTTTGTCCCATTGTATATGACTTTTTCCCTCTGTCTACTGTTAAGAATTTTTATTGTCGCTTTGAACAGTGTGATTTTATACACTTTAGTATGGGTTTTCTTTGTGTTTATTCTACTTGGAGTTGACTGAGCACCCTGGATGTGTGGGTTTACTGTTTTCATTAGTTTTTAAAAATGCTGCTGCTATTTCTTCAACATGTATTCATTTTTATCTGCTTTCCTGATGATTCTTTCATTGGCCTTGGTAGTGACTTCTCATGCATGTGCATATCGGTCCTTAGCCAAAAACTTGAAGGGTTCCTCTGCCTGTCTTTGTGCTCCCTCTCTGTGCAGCTGCTTTAGCTGTTAATTCCCTTCATGACTTTGCTCTCTGGACTCCATCTCTCAGCTCAGCCCCAGTCAGGTTTGGCCTCCCTTTCATTGCACTGTGAATCCTCTGCAGGCAGGGGGCTGGTGCGAAGTTCAAGTTTACTTCAATTATTCTCCTTCTTCCAGGGATTATTGTTCTGTGCTGTCTCTGAACCAGTATATGACAAACATGGTTTGTCATGTTTTCTAATTATTTAAGGTAAATAGGGAAATCTGCTTCCTGTTACTCCAGCATGCTCAGAAGTAGAATGCTGTGGCTTGTTTCATATGGAGAATCATATTTTATAGACAGATCTTTTAATTCAGTAATTATATGGTTATAATTTGAAACAAGGTCATCATAATTTTTGGTATAACCACATAATTTACAATGTTTTCGATGCAGCAAAATTGTGATACATGGCATTACCTGTTTCATTCAATTAACACCTATGTAGACAGATCAGGCAAATAGAATAAATATGTACATCAAAGGAAGTTTTCCATGGAAAAGATCATGCAACTGGCCTTGCATGTTTAATCTCGTGCTTAACCAGCTATGATTAAAACTCAAATTATAACCATTAAGGTCTAAGAAATATAGTCTGTCACGTACTAGCTTCTACCCTTAGGATTCTTAAGTGTTTTTGGTAGACTTCACCCAGTCATAACTGAGCAAATCATATGCAGAACATAAGGTCGTGTCCCTTTAGTGAACAAAGGGTTGCAAAAACTCCTCTTGCCATATTGTGGAAGTACACTTGGTTTTAGTATTTCATCTTGGATGCTCTCAGAGGCACATGAAAAGTCCAAACTGTTTCTCCCAAGAATACAAAACATAACCAAGTAGCCTAGGGTCTCTTTTACTACTTCATATATCAAATAATTTTTAAATGTTTTATGAGTGCATTACAGTTATTTATAATAGCGGGGTTCATTTTTATATAGTCTTACATGCATGGAATATATTTTTCCCCAATTCAGTTCCCAGTGCTTCCTTTTTCCCTCCCCATCTCACTGCCTCATTTCTCTTATTGCACACTGATGGTCTTCTTTGTCATGATAGAATAAGAGTGCATTTTAGTTACCTGTGGCTAAAGAGCACTCTTACTGTGAGGAAGGTAATATGAAGTAGTATGCCAGTCCTGGATGAAAATTCTATCATTCTATTTTTTTTTTTTAAAGAGAGAGTGAGAGAGGGGGGAGAGAGAGAGAGAGAGAGAGGGAATTTTTAATATTTATTTTTTAGTTTTTTAGTTCTCGGCGGACACAACACCTTTGTTGGTATGTGGTGCTGGGAATCGAACCCGGGCCGCACGCATGCCAGGCGAGCGCGCTACCGCTTGAGCCACATCCCCAGCCCCTCATTCTATTTTTTTTAAACCAATGTATGTATAGGAGACTTTTCTGTGTGTGTGTGTGTGTGTGTGTGTGTGTGTGTGTGTGTGTTTCTGCTACCTATAATCCTTTTCATAAGAGGTATGGCTCATACTGATTCCTCAGCCTTAATCTTTTGATGCTCAGGTGATGTGGTTCTAATTTCCATGAAATGAATTTGCCAATAAAATACTATTTTATAATAAAAAGTATTCAGTGTGGGTACAATATTTGGTATATTAAGCCATACTGGGAACAAAATACATTATAATCAAGAAAATATTTTTTATTAACATTGGTTGAAATACGCACACACACACACACACACACACACACACACACATATATATATTTCCCTTTTGTAGAAAAATAAGTGATGATCCCCTTTGAAGTATTGGGAATATGATCATATGATCCTTGGGCTGGGGTTATGGCTCATCTATAGAGCATTTGCCTAGTACATTTGAGGCCCTGGGTTCCATCCTCAGCACCACATATAAACAAATAAAATAAAAGTATTGTGTCCACCTACAGCTAAAAAAAGAAAATGATCCTTCACACCTGTAAGTGATTTATCTTTACAACTGACTTGATTATTATCTTCTAGAATGGCAGATTTTTAAGCCTTTAATTTTTTCAACAAAAATTTCAAACATACAGAACAATTGAATGAGTTTCACAATGGATGCTTACATGAACATGCATTACATTAACATGTACTGAACGATATGCAGATTCTGTAATTAAATTTTTGTTCTAAATTTTATCTTACATATTTATTTTTCTCTTTATCTATCACATTTTTCTTTAATGCATATCAAAATAATAAACAGAACCGAATCATTTTCTTCTCTAAATATTTCACAATTATTCACATGCTCAACATTTAAATTCTCACTATTGTGTGTGTAATATATATATATATATATATATTATATATTCTACAAAACAGAAATCACTTAATTTGAAATAACAAATTTCATAGCATAATGAGGAAAAATGATCAAGTAATAAAAATAGCATTTTAAGCATTAAGTAACATCATGAAATTGTCACATTCTAGTGACAATAGTTTTCATCAAAATTATATTTAAGTATTACTAGATTTTTTTCTTCTCTACCTCTATGTGTTATAATATTTAATGATTTTTTATGACTGAAATAGTGTAAATGTTCTTGAATTGGAAAATATTCATAATTTCTTTCCTTTGGTATTGTTTCTTCTCCTCAGAAAAGAGAAAGTTGAACTGGGTGATCTCTAATAGCTTTTCCAGATTTCTGATTCCCTGATTCTCTTTTTTTGATCATGCACCAGACCCTGCTTTGTGAAGGCAAATAATTTGAAGCTCTTTTAAACTACCATTTTTTTATAAAGTATGAATTCATATTGTATTCATTGGGGGATAGTGAAAAATCTGTTTTCAAACAAACATTTTTATCTAGAATTGTGTACTTTTTAATATACTTCTATTGACCAAAGAAATATGAAAAATTGGAAAAGTGTTGCCTTTGGTGAGTAGTAGCTATAGAAACTGCATTATTCAGATCAAGATTTTTGATGGTCTGGGACACATGTGTGCCATGCAAAATACTCAGAGACATTAGGAAGACACTAACTTATTCAGGTTTTTATTTATTTATTTTTTAAGTTAAATGCTAAACTCTAGGTGCCCTCTATCCTCACATTATACAGTCAACTTTTATGTCACCAAGAAAAGTAAAAAAAAAAACAACACACATTGAAGAACAGAATTGTTTGGTACTTGAATGCATATTTAAGCTCCCAGCATTCCTGCTAGTTCCCATAGACCCAAGTGTCTGGGAAACTGTTTGTTCAAACATTTTCTACTCCAATGTGGCAGGCTACATTTATTTTCCTTTATGTTCATTTTTTTTCTATAGGTAAACAATAGATTCCATCTTAATTCTGTTACTGAAATTAAAGGTTCTTAGATTTTATTTCATAAGCAGAGAAATGATTTTCTTCTCTAAGCATCTGTGTGGTGCCAAGCATAAAGGTTGATTTTTTTTCCCCCCTTTGGTTCTAGGGATTGAATCCAGCACCTCATCCATGTTAAGTTTCTACTCTATCACTGAGCTACATGTCCATTTTCCACAATAGCTTTTTATTTTGATAATAAGAGACTTAAAAAATCTGCTACATACTATCATTTCAGTTTTGTTTTACATTAGAAATATAAAAGACCACAATCGACAGTCAGTGTAAACCTCTCTTGATAATTCAGGTCAGTCAGAAAACTCAGATGGCTGCCCCTAAGCTATAGAGGAGCATTTGGAGCAATGACTCACTTCTTCTAGAGCAAGGTATGAGGAGGATGGGAGAGAACACTATATGATGCAAGCTGATCATATGCAATCCATATCCAGATTATTCTGAAGAAAACATGACACATTTGACTCAGCAAGAGGTGACATCTGTGCTATTCAGATATGAAGTCTTCTTGGAACTTGGAATGATAAATGGCTGATTTTTCAGGTTCGTATTTTAACATCAGCTACAAAAAGAAACCTGTCATCTAGACAGAAAGAACAAGATGAAATCAGAATTACCAGAATTATAGAATCGTATTTCTTCCTGCCTCAAGGCATAGCCATTGTATTTGGCATTAAATAGTAGGAGTTTGAATTTGAGAAGTATATTTGGAGTAGAAGTTCAGTCAAATGAGTGTATACACACACACACATACATATACACACACATACATATATATATGTATATATATATGTATATATATATATAATGTATAAATAGTGTATAAATCACACATGAAAATTATATGCATATATATAAACTACCCCTTCTCTGTGAGGTAGTTTGATGTTATTTTTTTTTCTTTCAAAATTCAATGTTATGACTCTCTGAATCCTCTGATTATAAACTTCCAATGATTTAGAATAAAATCTATGTATGTCTTAATGTGACCAATATCCTGAATGATTTCGCCTTTGCTTACCTCCCCCCACTCTTTCAAGTAACCTCTCCCCTCCTATAAATCATTCACTAGCTTCATTAGACTTATTTCTGTTCCTTGAAGCTTGACATCTTTACATTGGCTACTTTCTCTTTCTTCTCAATCTCAGCTTGGATGTTATGTTCTCAGATAGGTATTTCCTTTTGTTGAAGTTGCTATTCGTATGCATTCATGTCACATCATCATGAATATTTGCTTCTTAACTCTTAGAAAGGTTTGGTTTATGTGTTTATTTGTTCACTACCCCATGTGTCTCCACTAGGATCTAGCAACTGGTTGAAGCTGGTTTGCACTGAATCCTCAGTGTTCTGACAGTCCTTGCTACACGGTAAGCCCTCAGGAGTGACTTTTGAAGGATATTTCTTGAGAGCAGCATTGATGGTTGTGGTATTTCAGTGATTTCCACATCAATATTCAGAATTGTTAGTCTATACAGTCTTATAATTATTTTCAACAAAGAAGCATTATTAGATGTTTATTTGCTATTGACCTTAGGAGTCTTTCATAATTATCATAAAATTGATAAGTGACAGCAATGTGGTGTATCAACATACACGTGATTGGGTTGAAATGTTGGTTTTGCTTCTTATAAGCTTTGTAATCTTGCTAAGCCTTTATCTCCCATCTGTATAGAAGCAGTAGTAACACAGAACTAGTGGCCATGTTGTGGGACTATCTCTATTAACATTCTGAGAAAGGGCCTGAACACGATGCCTAGCACAAAGAAGGAACTTTACAACTTATGTACTCAAAACTTTTGTTTGTGCCATCCCAAATTTTCTTATTTTATATAAGCCTTCTGTGAAAAGAGAACCAGAGAGACACTAATAGAGCCAAATCAAAATAGTGTGATAATAGTTCATTAAATATTTATTTATATTGTTTAGGTATTTGTAATAAAGTAATAACATTCCACAAAGTATTCTGAGATTAAATCTTATCTCAATGCAATTTGGGAATTTTATTTTATTTGCACTGTATTAATATATTTTATTAACATATTATTATTTTTTTCCTATATCCTTTTCAGAATTCCAAAAGCTATCTCAATTTTTCCCTTTTTAAAAGAGTGAGAGTGCTTTGCATTTCATGATTTTGCAAGTTAAAATTTTAATCATAGTTATTTATGTTTTTCCCATTTTATATATAATCAAAAACAATAGTATCAGAAATACACTGCCCAATAATCTGTGTTGGCACTAAGTCTAGCACTAGTGATGGGTGTCAGAGAGACAGATAGTATGGCAAGTGGGAGGGCTCAGGGTGGCTCACCTTATCTTTGCAGATGATATAGGAAAAAGTCAGCACTCAATACCTGTACATGCAGATAAAAACATATCGAAAAATAACATGTAATCATTGTCTCTAAGAGCTACACACTCTTAGAACAAGCACTTCCTTGAAGAAAAGCAATGATGATATTTTGGCTAAAAACTTGCAAATGGAGGACAAAGCATGTGCATTCTTAGCATCGTGGAGAGCCACAGGTTCCTAGCAAGAAGGGCCCCCCTTTCCCCAGAGTTGACTCACAGCTGTGTTTCTCACCACAGTTACCCTAAGATGTACCCCATATTAGTCTCAGTATTTCCTACATCCCTGCTAGCCTACACACACACAAGACACACGGGACTACCACATTTTCCATTGCCCGATAGCTGCATACATCCTCCATTCTGACTTTGTGCATGCCTCTCTTACTTCCATTCCCATACTTTCTACTGGGTTCTGAGGAGAGCTTCTGGTCTTTATCAACAAAATCACTCTGTTATCAATTCTTCTTTAAATATTTCATTCATTTTTTTTCCTTATAAACCTAAATCTTGTTCACAATTTAGGATTCTACTTCCCCTCTAGCCTTTGCAATCGATGACTTTTCTCTTTTTCTCTGTTCATTCTTGGGGATTGCAAATGAAATGGGAGCATCCCTTGATCTTCATTGTCATTTACACTTCATTTCCCTGTCTCCTTTCCATTGCTTACCTAACTATTCTTGCCCACAGTCTCTCATATCCTGTGACTTTATGTTAATAACCGATCTGGAGTCTGACCATTTCTAACCAGCACCACCTTTACTGTTTTGTGGGAAAGTACCATCAGTCCCCACTTGGATTATTGGAACACTGCCTAAGTAGGTTCTTTACTCCTCCTCTGACTAACTTTTCATGCTCAGGGTGTTCCTTTGAGATCCTAGGTTGAATCATGTCACTCTATAACTTCAGATCAGACAGTTACATCATCTTCCCCTCCACTACCTCAGGGACCTCACCTTCTATTGCAGCCATTATTTACTTCCTCTAGCCACACTGTCATCTTGCTGTACCTAGAACTTGCTGAGAGTGCTCTGACCCATGGCTCTTGTTTGAGCTCTTTTTTCTACCTGAAAAGATCTTTGACCAGATACACTCTCATCTGTCATTCTCCTCAGATCTCTCTTCAAATGTCAAATTACTACTAAGATCTTCCTGGCTTATCCTGTGGAAAGCAGTCATCCTCTTCCTCATATTCCTCATCCATCCTGCTCTTTTTTTTTTTTTTCCCCTCACAGCACTTTTTGCAACCTCATTTAGTGTAGGTCTCTTTGTTCAGTATCATTTTGTCCCCTTCACCTGAAACAATTTCTGGGATTTAGTGGATTTGTTATTTGTTGAATGAATGATCACATTATCTCACCTGGGCAAGTGGACCTTAATGAAACCCAATATTCTATATAATTAATATGCATAGGTAAATGCACATTTTAAATGCACTGTTCTTTAGAACTAAAGTAAGATGGACTATTCACTTCAATTACCAGACGTAATTTACAGTTCTATCTGTGAAGAACTGTCTTCACCCAGTTGCAGAAATAATAAAGGGTAGGAAGGGAATTAGGGAAAACAATATTACAGTATTTGAGATTAAAGTTTCTTGGGAATCTCATGTCTAAATAAATGAAAGAGTTTTAGATAACCAATTTGTTAAAATTTGAATCTAAGAGATGCTAGTGAACGGAGGTAAAGCTAAGACATGAAAGAGGTCAGGTGAACTTTTCCAAAATCATGGAAGGAACAGATTATGGCTATAGTATTGCATCTAAGCCTAGTTATCCAGCAATGACTAGTGACTGCATGTTGAGGGTCAAGGAGACAAACACACTGTCTTCTCACAGATCTTACAGTTTAGTATAGGAGAGATGTAGAATTATTACATATCAAAAGTATATTAAAAATAAATGTGTATATTCTTGGGCTGTGTGTTCAGGAGGAGATGGTGTTTGAAAAGTGATACAATGTGACAGGAGACGGACCCAATCTGAAGGATAAAGCAAATCCTCTGTGGCTAACTGTAATCCTGAAGTGGAGTTTTGAATGACAAGGGGAGCTAGTAAGCAAAAAAGGGAGGCGATCTGTTCCTGGGAAAAGGACAAAACAGTAGTTCCTGGCACAGAAAGGAGCACAGCAGTGACTCCCAGTGGATGAAGACCCTTGGTGCCCTTTGATAATACGGCACTCCAACCTTTATATCATTATTGTGGTATTGATTATGAATTAAAGCACAATAGATGTCAATGATTATATAAACTTATGTACAATTGACTATGAGTGAACTATTTTTTTCCTATGCTTTTAATTTCAGGAAAGAGTTTGCCATTAGCTAAAAAGTTTAACCTTAGCCCCCTTGTTCATGTTAATGGGCTTATTTCCACTTCTTGTTCTTTCTTTCAAAGAACCCTCAGAGAGTCTGCTTCTTTGTAGCTCATCCTTTCTCATGCAGCTAGCTTCCTATTTTTATTGTTGAGTCATCCAATCAGGCTTAATTGTCTCCCTCTCCAGCTGGCTATGTCCTTTTAGAGAAAAAATTCTGCTACAGGTGCATTTTTTAAAGTTAGAAAAATATGAGTGCCTAAATATGGACACAGCTAGATTTTAATGGTGAATTCTGAAATTATAAAAGATGATTAGCAGTTTTCATCTTTCATCTTGATGGCCAATAGTTTTTGAAGCATCCATTCTACTTTATCCACAGACTGACCCATAGTGCTCAATGAAAAATCTTTTTAAAAATTTCTTTCATATTAATGTATTTCCTTTCCTTTTTTCTGTACTAATTTATAATTCACTCAAGTTTGAGTCATTTCCTTTGGAAACCTTTATTTCCTTTGGAAACAAAGGAAATGTGTTATGATATAAAAATCCAACTCAACTAAATGTTGGAAGGTTTTAGAATTAATGATTTATCTTTTTTGGTGCTGAGGATTATACTCAGGGACTTCTACATGCTAGGTAGTGCTCTACACCTGAGTTATACTCCAAGTCCATGATAAATCATTTTAAAATCCCCTTTTATTATCTATGCCAAACTGTATTCCCAAATAAATTAGTTGCTTGGGACTTGAAAGGGAATATTTAACAGACCTATGAACAAAGCTTATCAGTACTACCCAACATGAATGTTGAGAAAAATGTAAAGCTAAATTGAATGTAGAGAGCCTAGCATATTTCATCTCATGCTTGAAAGGAAAAGGGTTAACTTTACAATGTTCCAATATGGTTCTACAATTGTTTCTAATTAGTGAATTCCACTAAATAATGGGCAAAACACATTTGTTTTCTGCTCAGGTTATTCAAATACTCAACTGCTTATAGTAGGCTAAGCTATTCATATAAAAATCATCTTATGTTGTCGCAAATAGTGTATGTTTACTCCTGGACACCAAATTGAAAAGTTTCAAATTGTCTGATTTATTTGGTTGTATAGGTGCAAGGTCTGCACTTATGTGACACCCAAAATATTTCCAGGAAACATTATTTATCAAATATTAACTTCATTCTTATTATAGTCAGATAGTAGATCTGCAACTATTTTTTTCTGCATCATCTCATAATTTAAATTTGATTTATGATGCTAAAGTGGTTGGATAAATAGAGGGTAAATTTAATTGAGAACGTACAGGTATACTAGAATTTCACATGCATAATAGCAAGTAATAGCTACAAAGGTAGGTATGATTTATTCTTTTTTTTTTTTTTACAGATGAGGAAACTTGGGTTCAGAGAAACAAGAACTAGGGTCATTATTAAAAATGAGAGGAAATTTCCTCTGGAAGTAAAATATTTGATGGCATCCTCAGTGTGGGTTTCATAAATATATAATTCTGTTTCTTTAGTGTCCTTATACCCATGCCTTAAAATAATTCAGGATTTTTACTTTGTAGCAAGAGTACTACAGGAAAATAGAATTTAATTCAGCGTGATAACATGGGTGAAATAAGGCAAATGTGAGGAATCTGGAGACTTCTATTTTTGGCTTTGTCACTATCTTATTAAATGAGCTCAGGAAAGCATTTAACCTTTCATAGCCTGACTTTCTACTTCTGCAGGGGGGTGGGGTAGGGGGAGAAGTAGAACAACTATGATACTTACCTAACAAGGATTTTTCTGAAGATTAAGTTGTGTGAGTTCCAAGTTCCTGGAATAAAGGTTACTAGAAGCAAGAGCTCTTTGAATAAATCATTATAATGAACTCAAACCACCTTTTGAGGCTAGTGAAGAGTTTTCTAGAAGTAAGCATATTTTTACAAATCTCCCAGTGTTTCTCCTCAACCCAGGATCATAGTTTGGGTTGAGAAACAAGTTGTTGCAGAAGACAGAACTAGTCTACTTGTGCCATTCCCTTTCCCTGTGTCCTTGGTTAAGACAAGACAGTTTTGAAAATATAGAGTTTATATCATCTGATAATCAAGAGATTGGATTGGGTGCTGTGCATTGTTTATTCCAATTGTAGTTAGGATTGGTATAACCCAACCATCTAGGATGATATCTAGCACATAATAAATGCTCAATAAATAACAGGTTGAATGAATGAATGGATCATCATATAGAGTTTGTTTTGTTAGGTGAGTTGCAGTAGCCTTGCCAGGTAGAGAAACTACAAGGATTCCTATGAGGGAGCCATACAATGTGAGGAAGTATGAATGAACTAAAGATCTTTTCTCACTCTGCTCAAATACAAGGAGTGGGTTCCTGGAAATTTACTGAGATTTTCTCAGTAGATTTTTTGTGAGTATGTATGTTTCTGATCTCTCTTTTTTGATTGCCAAACTAATTTACATACAGAGAACTGGCTTTGATACAATAATGAATATATACATTTATACATACATATAATATTTACATGTATATTATTAACTAATTGTATAGAATATATAATACCTTATAAGTATATATACATGTAATATTTGTATATAGTATATGCATATTTGCCTCTTGTTGCTTTGTTCCTTATTTGTCTCCTGATACCAGCCATGTGACTAATATATTTGTCTTCTGATACCAGTGGGAGTATTTAAAAAAACTTTTTATTTGTAAATTTTGATTTTAGATTCATAGAGTCTTAAATAGTATATTGAATGCTTGTGTGACTTTTACTCAGCTTTTACAGAAGTTATCATCTTAAGTGGACATCATACACTTAACAAAACAATTAGTTTTGGTTTATCATACATGGATATGCAATTAAGTCAACTCTAGATTTTATTTAGATTCAGATACTTTTTCCATTAATTAAATGGAAAAAGTATCTGAATCTAAATAAATTCTAGATTCAGGGTTAAATCTGGGATAACACATCACAGTCAGTCAAGAAGCCTTTTTAGGAATATATGATGTTCCTTATCTTTTCTTTGATTTTTTGCAAACTTGACACTGAAAAAATACTCATGACCTACTTTATAAAACTTTCCTTTTCTGATGTTTGCTCATAACAAGACTTGAATTCTGGATTTTTCATTTTTTGAGGAAGAATGCTACTGGGGGAAGTGCTCTTCTCATTGCCTCTATAAGGGGTGCAGGGTGCCAACATGACTTGCTAATGGGGATGTTAAACTCCATTGCTTGATTAAGGTGGTGTTTGCCCAGTTTCTTTCCTGTAAAGTTACTATCCATTTTCTTTCTTTTTTTAAATTTTCTAGTCATTAGAAGCAAGTCTTAGAGAACAGAATTGAATGCTTGCCATCTAGAGGGGCGTGTATCAAAGAATTTGTGAGCATAAGTTAATCACCAATCACCATACTAATTAATATTTTTAGAGGGGTAATTTTAGGATATGTAAATATCTAGTTTCTCCCTAGAGTTTGGTCCACTAATTTTGCCATTCTTCAGGGAAGCTTGGCTGCAATAGACATTACTATGATTTTCTGAAGTTTGTTTCTACTCATTTGTCTCACATTATTTGAAATTATTCTGTAAGGAAAGCTTGCCCCTTCTCATTAATTTATTAATTTGTTTGCATCAACATGGACTCATGAATAGTTACTGTGTTTTAATCTGAGAATATTGTCATTTATTGTGTTACCTTGGTTCAGTGTTAACCAACTGTTTTAGGTTGGCTCCTGTGTTGTTCAGTTATGTCCCTAATAATTTTTTTCCCCAAAATTTCCTAAATTTTTGGCTCCACATGATGCTCCCGATTTGTATTGCCTTTTCCGTTCCACAGTCCCCAAATCTGCAATTTCCATTGTTTTTATTGGACAGTGGTGGTTAGAAATTAAGACCTGGTCAGCAGATGTGCTCATTGCTACTGGGTGTGTGGAGGTGTCACCGCTCTCTCAGCAGATAGGCCACGAGAACTGTTTTACTGAGTTAGTGCCTATGTAGGAAACATTTCTCAGGACGCTTGAATTTAACTCCTTCTTATTTCTTCTATTTGAGTCCTTTGGTATGACTGATCATCTATTTCCTTCCTCTGCCCCTATCCCCATTTTTGTACCAGGTAAGTGCTAAGACCATTTTTAAAGCAAATACTACTAAGGAACAGGATTTCGATATTCCCGAAACCATAATCACTCTTGAAATGATGTTTCTCCTTTGATTCCATTTCTGTTTCAGACCTCCATGTCTGAATCCCTGCTGACTGTTCTTTCATGAATGTCTATGTTAAGCTTCAAATTTAACAGGTGAACTCCTCACAACCCTATTACTGTTCCCTCTCCTTTTAAATCTACCTGAACAGCAACAGCAACCACCCAGATATTTAAGTAAGCCTTTCTCCATCAGCTCAGCCACCCAATCAGTTATTAAGCCTTGCTCGTTTTACTTCCTTAATATAGTCTCTATTTCTTCCTTTTCTTTCTTTCTAATCTTGTCCTTGCTCAGAACTTCATGGCCTTATGCCAGGTGAATTATATCTGTTCCAAACTGGTCTTGGTTTATGTTAACCTTTTTAATCTCCCCAAATTCATCCATCTCACTGCTACAGCAAAATCTTGTTGTACATTTTCACTGTTTTCATCATTTTTTTTCCTAATGGTTTCTTGTTATTTAGAGAAGTAAATCTAATTCATTAAAATGTCATGTACATTTTTCTAAACCTCCATGTTTCCACAACCACTGAAGCTTTGTGGTCCAGGTACAGGCTACTTTAATTTCTTGGGTTGTTGAAATGTTTCTGTATATTACAGACACTTAGCAGGAGAAATGAATCCCTGTATTTTCTGTCAGCACCTGTTCCTATCTATCACTACAACACACACAAACACACACCCATACACACACCACACTATATGCACCTCTCTTCAAGGATTCTTTCTTTCACTTGGTATAACAGATTGATAAGTAGATTTCCTGTGTAGCCATGGCTATCTGTATTTATGCCACTGTTTTTACTTAAATTATTGTGGCTCTAATTTCCCACCTTTGTTTGACTTCCTCTAGTACATTGAGCTCCCCAGAAACTGCACCAGACTTTCCTCTTCCCAATGATGAATAGCTTCTAGAGTCACTATGATATTCAGTAGTGAGGGATGAGTAGACTCTTGAACTGGCTGGGATGGAAGAAGATGACATAATCTTCTCAGAATATCAGTTTTAAAATATTAATCTCTGTTTCCAGAAATGGGTCATGCTTGCTGCTAAGATGATGAAGACAAGTACAACAATTGATTCTGATTACTCCTTACTGAATATTTACAGTTTGGAAACAGTTCTCCTAAATTTGTTACATATATTTCTCTGAATTAACCTTTAGAAAGACACTGCAAAGTGGATTTTCTTCCCAGTTTACAAATAAGGAAATTAAGGTTGTGGAAAAAATTGTTAGAGCTTTGTTTTCCCAGGGCTCATGATACCATTTTGTCTACTCAACAAATGAGAACAGAAGTGAAAGGACTGAGTTCTTGTCAGTGGAATATGGATACAAATAAATGAGCTTATATTATTGTGTCTGGCTTCTAGAACATTGGTGCCCATTTGTTTCCTGTTTCTGGATTGAGCCATGGTCATGTAGATAGTAGAATCACATTACAGAAAAAGCCTGAGTCCTAGAATTGGTACCTGGGCTATGAAGAGTATTGTTTGGTTGAGTATGATGGTGCATGCCTATAATCCCAGAGGCTTGGGAGGCTGAAGCAGGAGGCTGCCAAGTTCAAAGCCAGTCTCAACAACTTGACAAGGCCCTAAGCAACTTAGTGATACCCAGTTTCAAAATAAAACATGAAAAGATCTGGGATGTAGCTTGATAGTTAATTGTTCCTGGGTTCAGTCCCTGGTATTAAAAAAAGTAATCTTTGGACTTTATAAATTGGTATGATTAACTCATGTTTTGTAAAAGACTTGAAACATAAGGGTTTAGTTGTTTAAACTGTCATCATTACCATAACCAATTCAATGGTTGACAGAAGTTATTATATTGTCCAAAGTCACACATTTCTGTAAATTATGTGCAAACGATGCCAAGCTAGTTCAATTTGACTTAATAGCCTGTGTCCTCTTAATTTATTTATGGGACACCTCTTACTGTTTTTCATTTTTTAGTTTCAGTATTTCCTATTATAAGTGATATCAACATTGCTACAGTGATGTCTGTGTTGGGTGTTTTCGAGGTTATGCTAAATGCTGAGGTCCTAAATATGACATGTTTGAGAATGACTATTATATTTCTAGGTTATTCATTATAAATAGTTATTTTTTGTTTTGGTGTTATAGTTATTTTATTTAGTTTAAATATTGATGAAAAATGAATCTAGTTGATGTATTTTTTCTTTCTTTTTTAAATTTTAATATTTTTTTTGTAGTTCTGGGGTTTGAAACTCTTTACCACTGAGTTACATCCTCAGTTGTAATATTTTTTAAATTTTTGAAACAATCTAGCTAAGTTGCCTAGGTTGGACTCGGACTTGCAATTCTGCCTCAGCCTCTTGAGTAGCTGGTGTTCCACGTGTGGGCCACCATGCCTGACTTGGTTGATGTATTGCTATCAACCAAATACCTTTTATATTTACTGGGGAAGCCAAATGGCCAAAGTTTAGCATCAATGAATGTATCATTTTGGAAATGTTTTTAAAACCCTTTGAGAAAGAGTCCTGATATTTGTAGAGTGAAAATAGTGTCTTTATCATAGTGTGAAAATGAAGTAAATTACTTAAGAATAATAATTCATGTCAATGTTTATTATTATTGTAACTATTATTGTTTTGATTTTTTTACTCATTTAAACAGTGCTAGCACTTACAAGAATGTGAACTATTTTCAAATTCCCATATTAATCTTCTGAACAATTTTGTGGTTTTCTATTATGTATATTAATATTATACTGAAAGTCACTTAATCTCACAGATTACGAGTGTTTCATGTATTAAATGCATGTCATGACCCATAGACCATGACATTGCTTTTAGAATTTGAGAAGTGTTATTCCCATAATTTATTCTTTCCTGTAAATTATAATATTTAAATATAAAATTTAAGTCTTCTAATACTTCAATATACAAGTCTTTGTATATTAAGAGACATTTTTTAAAAAATTGTATGACAAACATATCATTTAGTCATTTTCATTTATATACCTTGGAGCTATGTAAAATTATTTGGAATAATGCTTTTAAAGACTTTCTTTTATTTTAGACTATGAGTTTTCCCAAATCTTAATTTTGGTTTTTGTAATAGAAGAGTAACTACTTTAATCTATTTTCAAGTCATAATCATAGAAGAGTGATTTCTAATCAGAATTTCTTGAGGAGAGGATGAGTTTAGTATACCATACATACTCTTCTCTCACCTTCACGTGAGCAGAGGAGGGACATGACACAGGTAATGGAAAAGATCAATTAATCCAAATCGTTTTATATTTGGCTTTCAAATGAGTTTGATAATTTTGGGAAATATTTACTTTTTAATTATATTACATTTAGATAATCATTGACGCTTTATTAAGTACATAACACAATTATATATAAAGGCTTTGGCCTGACATTGTGAAAAAAGGCTGAAATGATCCACTGAGAATGTTTTCCACCAATTCTGTCCTGAGTTTCTGAGTTAAATGCTGCATTATTTACCTACACAGGCATATCTATGAAATTGCATTGCATTTTCAACAAGTCTCTCATTAAGGCATAAAATATGTCCTAATAATATTTCTGAATTTGGTTTGCATTTGGAAGATGATATCAAAGGTCTAGAGCAAGACAAATGGCCATGTGCATAAAAAGAATGTTTAAATTCTACTTCTCTGCCATCACTTCTCTTTCTCCCCTTAAAGATCATGATTTATCCTATAATTTATCATATTAAAACCCCTAGAATTATTAGGAAGATAGCATTCTGTTTAAATTGTAAAGATTTTTATTAAACAATTAATGTAAACTTGATTATTTTAAATGCATAGGTATTTTTTATTGCTGTTTATATAATTTTGCTTGGGATGAAGGAAGCAAAACCTGGTTACAAGAAGTAATGACTTTTCACTCAGAACTCATCAGTCATGATATATCAGTCATGGCAAATTTTCCAGCTTATGAAGATTAAATTAATTTGAGGTAGAAGAAAATTTTCTAGTGTTGGAAAATGGAAACCAAATCAGCAAAGTTAACTTGTTTCTTTCTTCCCTTTCTTGTTTAGAACACCTTCTGTTTTCTACCTGTGCACATATGCAGTTTCTAACCATGAACCGATGAATGAATTTTCAAATGTGGATTGGCTACTAGGAACAAATGTGCATTTCTCATACGAGATATTGTGGTACTTGATAATTAGGTTCTAACAATAATCAGACAAACTTAAGTTATTATGCATATGGCAGACTCAAAAATATAACAGAAAATTGCTAACATGTATTTTCAAATGTATTTGAAGAAATGTGTATTTAAGGAATTCCATATATATAGCTCAATGCACAGGGACTTTAATGTCCCATATGTCAAGATTTTGTGGATATATCAGAAAGGGAATTCCAGGGTCTGAGAGTTGGGCCATGGTGAATAAAAGCTATGCGATTTCAGAAAAAAAGTACAGAACAGAGCAGTGCGTATTTACTAAACTGAATTATCTCACCCACCCTCAGTTTATATGCTATATAAACTCTTCTTTACTCTTAAAATATGAAGATATGTTCATTGAGAAAGACTGGATGTGAGGCTGGATTCTGATAACTTCTGCTCAGATGAAATTAGAGAATATATTTAAAATTGTCATCATATTTTCATTATCCATCATAAGATTTGCATGAGGACACAAGGGCCCATGCCTATAATCTCAGTGACTTAGGAGGCTAAGGCAGGAGGATCACTAGTTCAAAGCCAGCTTCAGCAATTTAGCAAGGCCCTAAGCAACTTAGTGAGATCCTGCTTCAAAGTAAAAAATACAAAAAGGTTGGAGATGTAACTCCATGAATAAGCCTCCCTGGGTTTAATCCCAATAACCAAATAAATAAATAAATAAATAAATAAATAAATAAATAAATAAATAAAAATAAAAAAGATTTCATGAGGACAAGCTAGAGATAGTAGCATGAAACTATAAAAACTTTCTCAAATTATAGTTACATATTTGTTCAATAAAGTTTGTGTTTGTATATATTTCATATAAAAATTCCACACTATAACTTACTCTAGCTTAAAGATTCTTTTGCATGTAAAGGGTAAATATGAATTTTAAATGATAATTTTGATTCTCTTTTAGAATTGATTTGATAACTACTGCTTTTAATGAAAGTTATGAATATTTTCTGAGTCAAACCTTATGAATAAAAGAAGAGAAATAAGAAATATAAATTTTTTTTAAAAATATTTTTTAGTTGTAGTTGAACACAATACCTTTATTTAATTTATTTATTTTTCTGTGGTGCTGAGGATCAAACGCCCGTGCTAGGCAAGCATTCTACCACTGAATCACACCCCCAGCCCCATGTAAATATTTTGATATAAATAAAAAACATGCATTCCATGTGAGGATACATATTGGAGTGGGGATGAGGTAAGAAATGTGGAATGTGTAGTATGGAAATGGAAAAACAGAAAATTGAAAATCCAAAAACATAGAAACACAACTGAAATTCATATGTAGTCCTGCTTATATGTACTGAATTTCACTTCTTTGATTCCTCTCCTCTTTTCATCCAACTCATTTAGTATTAAAAGTGACTATGCTTAAGGAAGTAGCCGAAGAATGAGAAAGAGAAGATGCCACAAGGATGGTTCACTGATTACATAATCAGGTCTCAAATAATTGAGAGATGACCAGATATGAAAGGTTTATAAAACATAAGTAAACCTTGGGTAACTGTAAACCTCTGACCATTGTCAACAGGAAAGAGTGATCGGATTCAAACTTCCCCTTTGTCTTCTGTATTCTTTTTGGCAGCTCTTATGAATGAACATCATGGCAAGTCTCCAGCATTAAAAATTATAGAGAATCCTGGTTTGTATGAAGATATACATATCTAAGGATATTCTTATTTTTTTTCCAGAAACATTATCATGGATTATATTAAAATTATAGATTTATATTTTCTAAGAAACTAGAAGATGGCTGGATAGATAGTTATGCATAATATAAATAAATAAATGAGAGGAATTCATCATCTTCTAGGGTAGAAATGGAAAGGTAGACTTTCCTCTCATCAGTAAGATTCCTGATTACCAGAGATGAGTATCACATGGAAAACAAATGCCAGTTGCTTCTCAGTGTCTTATTCATAGGGAAAGAGTAGGATCTTGGTGCCCCTAGTATACAATCTTTCAAGACGTGCCATAGCTAACAAGAAGAAACCTGAGATTAAACAGGTAAATTAAAAAAACAAACAAAAATTATAACAACCGTATGAGCACTCCAAACTCAAACTCATTATATAGTTAAATACCTGCATGCTTTTAATTTAGAAGTATATGATTAAAATGGCATAATGAGATCATTAAGTGTTTTATTATAGTTGGGAATATATAGAGGTGCCCACTTAATTTCCAACATCTACACACTTCTCTCTCTTAAATGTATACCTACTCATAGGCAAATATTTGCCTTTCTTTTATTGCCTGTTTTATTTAGTTTCTATGCTTACATGGTAGGATGTTATGCTCATATATTTTCTATTGCTTCCCTTAAGTTGTAAATATAGGAAAAAACCCTGCAATGTAAAGATCAGTTTTTCATTTCTTTCAAAATACAGTGAAGCAAAACCGAGATTTGTATATTTGTTGAGGCATGGTGAACTTATTTCCTTAACCATCTCCTACCTGCAAAATAGTATTATTTGATAAATTATAAACTACTAAAAGCAAATTCCTGTTTAGATAAAGATGTTGGGCAATTTGATAACTATAAAACCATATTCCTATTTGACCATGTTGTGAATTAGTTATGAAAATAGTTGTTTGATATTTTGAAGTGAGGCTTTAGTTTTGCTACATTTACTGATCTTTCAGCTATCATGGAAATATCTTAAAAAGTTGCTGATTTAATGTTAATGCATCTATTTACTCAATAATTAATATTGTCAAAATGACCATACTACTGAAAGCACTAAACAGATTTAATGAAATTTCAATCAATATCCCAATGACATTCCTCATAGAAATAGAAAAAGCAATCATGAAATTTATCTGGAAAAATAAGAGAATGAGAATAGCTAAAGCAATCCTTAGCAAGAAGAGTGAAGTCTGGCATCATTATACCAGACATTAAACTATACTACAAAGCCAAAGTAACAAAAATGGCATGGTATTGGCACCAAAATAGACTTGTCGACCAATGGTACAGAATGGAGGACACAGAGACTAACCCACGTAATTACAGTTATCTTGTATTTGACAAAGACACCAAAAACGAGCATTGGAGAAAAGATAGCCTCTTCAACAAACAGTGCTGGGAAATTTGGCAATCCATATGCAACAAAATGAAATTAAACCTCTATCTCTCACCATGCACAAAACTCAACTCAAAGTGGATAAAGGACCTAGAGATACGGTGTCTTTTAGAAGAAAAGTAGGCCCAAATCTCCATCATGTTGGAGTAGGCCCCAACTTCCTTAATAAGACTCTTATATGATTAAAATGGCATGGCGAGATCATAGTTGGGAATATATAGTTGGGAATATATATATATAAGAATCAATAAATAGGATGGATTCAATCTAAAAAGCTTCTCCTCAGCAAAAGAAACAATCAGTGAGATGAATAGAGAGCCTACATCTTGGGAACAAATTCTTACCACATGTACATCAGATAGAGCACGAATCTCTAGAATGTATAAAGAACTCAAAATCTTAACATCTGGAACAGGTATTTCTTGATTTTCATGTATGCAACAGTTTTTAAAGTTGCTTTAAAATAAAAACTGCTATAAGGTAAATAGCATAAAAGGGAGAAACAGCTTCAAAATATTTGCTTTCAAAGTCCATAAAATAAGTCTTTTACAAATATTAAAGAGAAAAGAACACACAGTACATAAAACTCTGAGTGGGCAGGACCCTATTTTTATACCATTAGTGTATTCCATTGTCATACACTTGAAACATGACAGACTACTAACGAAAATGATAAACAGGAAGATAATCACAAGGTATGGTGTGGGGGTGGGGCTGCACAATAGGTCATCATTATCATATTGCTATTGGCTATTGATTCATACTATCAGTACAAAACATTAGCTTCAAATCCTTGAATAAAGATTGTCCCCAAAATTGAAAGAAGAAGAAGAAGAAGAGGAGGAGGAGGAGGAGGAGGAGGAGGAGGAGGAGGAGGAGGAGGAGGAGGAGGAGGAGGAAAGAAATATAATTGCACCCATTATAATCCTTAAACTTCTGTTCAAGCTGGGTCATTTCATATTAACAAACAAATACCGATATTAAGAGAGCCTTCCTTCCTTAATAAAAGCTACTTATACCAAGCCTTTATCATCAATTATTTCTAAACTGTGTGTAGATATTGATATTTTATTTTTATTTTCGAAGTTGCCCCTTATCCATGAGAGATATGTTCCAAGACATCCAGTGTATACCTGATACTACCAATAGTACGAAATATATATATATATATATATATATATATATGATAAAGTTTAATAATCATATACATAAGATAAAGTTTAATTATAACAGTATGATTTTATATACTGTTATATGATTTCATATATTTTTCTATTTGCCCCTTATCCATGAGGGATATATTGTAAGATACCCAGTGTATACCTGATACTACCAATAGTACCAAACATATATATATTTTTGTAATCTCTTATCATACCCAATTTTTTTATCATATATATGATAAAGTTTAATAATCATATATATGATAAAGTTTAATTATAACAGTATGATTTTATATACTGTTATATGATTTCATGGATAAGGGGCAAATAAAAAATATATGAAATCATATAACAGTATATAAAATCATACCGTTATAATTAAACCTTATCATATATATATGATATATGATTATTAAACTTTATCATATATATGATAAAAAATTGGGTATGATAAGAGATTACCAATATTACTACTAATAAAGTACAATAATTATAACAGTATTATTTTAAAAACTTCACTACTATTGTTTGCTGGGGCAAATGTTATGTAAAATAAGTATTATTTGAACTGAAGGGCTGTGGTACTGCAACAGCTGAACTGAAAACTGAGATGCCTACTAAGTGACTAATGAACAGGTAGTGTAGACAGTGTGGATGCTCTGGACAAGGGAAGGATTCACATCCCAGCCTCCATGGTGCAGGGCAGGGCAGTATGAGACTGTTTCATGTTACTCAGACAGTATACAATTTAAAACTTATAAATTATTTATTTCTGGAATATTCCGTGTAGTATTTTTGAACTGCACCTGACCTGGGGTAATGGTTGACTGCATGAAACTAATGATTCATTTTTCTTTGAATGTGCAAAAATGATATAAATGTGATTTTGGTAAATGAATAAAAACTATTAAATAACAAACACCATATTTTATTGTAGTGATCAAAAAGAAAAGAAGAAGTCATCATTTCTTACCTTTAAAAATGCTTAGCACTGTAGCTTCAAGCAAAAACTAATATGGAATGTTTGTCAAAAACTAGTCATATTTTAAAATCCATAGTGGGGAGTGTTTTCAATACCTGGCAAGGTTTCACTTTGCTTGTGCTATTCCTTTGGGCCTGACACTCCACAATTGATTACCACTTTAATGGTTTTTCTGGCAGTACAGATTTTGTGTACAAGCCTTTCAGTTAAAAATTGCATACAGGAAGCCATATATCTGAGTTTCTCTCATAACAAATCTAATCATTTAATGTTGTTTAGAGTCCATTTTAAACATTCTGTAGAGAACATGATATAAATATTAAATTAAAAAAATCTCCATGGAATATATGCTATCATCCAATTTCATCCAATATTCATCTATAAAAATTAGAAGCTAGATTACATCATCTTTTAACAAACTTGCAAGTCAAATTGTCTTGTTCTTATTGTCACTGGGCAACATTTTATTATTTTTGTGTAGGTTTGCAGAAAAGTGTTAGAAACATTGGCAATTGTTGTAGCCATTAATGTATATATTAAAATGTATAAATTTCAAAATATGTAATTGGAAAGATGAAAGACAGTTGGTTGGAAAAGTTATCTTTGGTAGTTGTAAAACAGTAAATGGATTCCATTTATATCAGACATTAGGGTAATATACATTTGGCTCATCACTTATAATTTTATAGGTTGTATTTCCCTGACTTCCTAAATTTCCAAAAGGATAAAGAGTCAGGGAACACCTATAAAATCTGACCTATAAAATTGATTAATTGAATGTCCTCCAAACATGTTTTAGAAATTCTACATTTTACTGTATTTCCATCTATATATTTTCCCTATTTAATTGAATAGGTATTTGATTAAATTAACCAGTGTGTGCTATCCTGTAGGCCCAGATTGCATTTGAATACTAGCAATAAAGAGTTTAAACATGCAACCACTTTCATTGACTGTTAGTAAAAACAGAAATGAAATCTGACCATAAATACCTGAACTTTGGCTTCACTGCCTCAAAGTTGTCTACATGTGTGCTTGCTCATGATTTGATGAATGCCTGGAGAGAAGTCTCTCAGGCAGTGGAATATGCAAAGAGGACTGCAAAGTCCTAAATAAACTTTCTCTCTTAATTATAAGAGAAACAGAAAAAATAGCTCTTTTCCTAGTCAGCAATTATGAAAGTTTTCAATAAGAATGTGTACTCTGAACTGTTTTAAGTAAATGGAAAGTAAGAAATGCACATATATTTGTTTACTAAGATTGTCATAACAAAATATCAGGGATAAGGGCCTTAAATAACAGATTGATAGTCTCCTTGTTCTGAAAGCAAGAAGTCTAAGTTCAAGGTGTAAGCAGTTTTTGTTTCTTTTGAGTTTTCTCTTTGTCTTTCGATGTCCTCCTCCTTTCTGTGTCATTACTTGGCCTCACCTCACCAGAGGTAAGGGTACATTCATGGGTCACTGTGTACCCAAGTGTCTTCATTTTAAAAGAACATTAGTCATATTGCATTAAAAACCTTTATCTTCAAATGAAGTAATATTCTAAGGTAATGAGAATTAGGACTTCAACATATGAGTTTCGGAATAACAAAACTACTTAGCCTGTAATAGTGTACCTTGTATTCTTTCTCACTATTTGGAAAATGTAGATGCATTATCAGAACATATAAAAGGTTTCTTTACCACTTTAAACAAACCAAAGATAATGCAGTAGTTAGAATCCTTAGATATTTACAATGAATCATAAAGAACTAGAGTTGAAACACTGTTGTTAAAAAGATTCTGAACAGCAAAAATAGATATCACCATGTCTGTGTGCAATATGCTTTATTCATAGGAACATATCTTAGGCTCTTACTCAAATTTGATTTATTTTAAATTCATGCATGTTTGTAACAGAAATGGTGATTCAATTTCCTGGGATTGAAGCATTAGAAAGGGATTAGGATTAAAAGGGAATTGACTTTAACTGTTATCCTCCAGCTCATGGTTTTATAGGTGAGAAACAGGCCCCCAAGGTCAGTGTCAGAATCTAGAGTAAAACCTGCCCTCTTTATCTGGAGCTTTCAGATGAACTGCTTGCTGATTTGAGATTGGATTCTAGAATCTGATGAAACTACCTTCCCAGAGAAAGGCAAAATAATTAGGATTTTGTTCCAAAGAACAAAGATGGAACACCTACTTCTTAAGACCAGTCAAATGGCAAAGAGATACACAATCGATTCCAGATGTGCCCACACATCCCCAAGATGAACTAACCAACCTGGATCTTTTACTAACCTCTGTATTGCAGAAGCATTTTCCAACTTTAGCGTTTTGTGATAGTTGGCTAACGACTAAAAAAACTTAAAAAGAAAAAAAATAATTCTATGTATTTCAACCTTGTACCATCTTCTTCTTTACCCTTTGTCAGTCCAATTTTATTAACCTGTCAATGGGAGAGAAGTAAGATACTTTCTACCCTGTTCATCACTATTTTTCTGCAGAAACAGTAATTTTGGCTATTTGAAGTTTTAGCCTTTCTTCAAAACTAACTATAATTATTATTATTATTATTATTTTAGGAAGTATATATTAACTTCTCTAGCCTACAGAGAACACTCTCCTTTCTGGTGTCCCTAGTAACCTTACTGGCTAGAATGCTCACTTGACATTCATCTTGAGCAGTGTATGCCCTTTTCCTTACTTTGATTGCAAACCTCTTGACAGCAGGGGTTTGTTCTGTCTGTGAATTGCCAGGTTCTCAGGTCAGGAACTGCCAAAGAAGTGCATTTCTGTCTCATTCAACTGTTTCCAGTCTGATAGCTTCAAAGCGAGGTGCTGTTAAGACAGTTCTTTCCAGGTGAGCTGGCCTGGAGATTTCTGGAGGGATCTCCTAATGAGTAATTTCCTGCTCTCCATAACTCTTCATGGAAAAGAACGTTTTCACAGACTCTGAAGTTCTTGCAGCAACTAAAATTTCACCACAAATCAGGATCCAAATAACTCTACATTACTTATAAAATACTGGAAACATACCAGGATACTAAGAACATAATTTAGCATATTTTGATTCACAGGGTATAGGACTTCTGGAAAAAGAGAGAGGGATTTCTAGAAAAACAGAGAGGGAGGGATAGGGAAAATATTTTTTGTACAATTAATAATAATTTTTTAGCCAGAACTCCCTGATCTCTTTTTGCTGTTTGTTGAAGTTACAGAGAGGTGGGAGTGGGGAGGGTGGAGAAACAGGGGGGAGATTGTGAAATTGTGCCTCAGACGAAAACTATTTTTATAAAATAAGTTAAGATAACATGACATGGCCACACATCCTGACATATTACAGTAATTACCTTGCTAACTTGACGTTGCTTCTAATCTTTCACCTCCTGTAGGCAGTAGGTGTTGAGTTGTGAGCAGACCTGGACAAATATTATTGGTTTAATTATCATTTCTATGAGTACACTGACTCTGTATGCCCTTAATGAGAGTAAAAAGAATTTCTATGTCAACATCTGCATTAAATTCAATCTCACATTTGTTTCAATAAAGTAACACCAAAAACACACTTTTTAAAAAGTGGGGAAAATAGAACAGAATACTGTGTAATTTGCTTACAAGGAATACTTAATTGATGACATAGCCACTTATCCCTTGGTAATCATCATCAGGACTAAAATATCAGAAAACTTTCCCAACAGTGATAAAAAGCAATGAATTGATCATGATTTCCTGACTAAAAGTAATGACAGAGTGGAAACTGAAATTGAAACTGTTATAAAATATAAGCATACATATAATGAAAACATTGGGAGTTTTTGTCTGAAATCTAAAGAATGACTTTCTTTTTTAAGGTTAACAAACTAACTGGCAACCAAACAAATTAAAGTACTCTTTTTTTTTCCTTTGAGGGAAACATTAAGCACTTGTTATTTCTCTAGCTCTTTCTCATCTCTCTTAAAATATTCTTCTAATTTGGTTTTGCATGATGCAGAAGTTCTGTAGCTATTCTAATTTTGTTTATCCAGTCAGCAAATTTTCCTTCAGTATAAAATTCTGCTGTAAAATTATGGACTCTCTTCCATGAGAAATGTATGCATAACCTACACAGAACTTTGCACAAGATTTCATAAAATTTTTGGGCAACCTCAAGCTCACCTGGAGGTAAGCATTTCAAAGATGCCACTGACATTTTAACAGAGAAATCACAACTTCACTCTATCCATCTGAGTTCTTTTTCACCTTTTTGTAAAGACAGCAGTGCAACTTTGATGTTGGCCACTTATGTGTTTCTTACTTGTTTGCATGTATGCTCTTGACCCATGCACAATTACATACACAAACTATTTACACATTGACACTCCCATTCTGTCACCTCAATTTCTCTTGAATGGAAAGTCAGATTAAATCAATTATTTATAGACTGCAGTTTTTTGTGCAAGTCATTGCCATCATGTGTAATTACAATGATAGGGAAGTTGAGTCTAAATAATATTTTTGACCACCAGCTGCCCCATACCCTGCTTGTTTTGGTCATCTTAGATTTCTAAATGAGGCAAACACCATTAGTGTTTAGAAGATGCTGAACCCAGTATGCTATTTGGCTTCTTGTTTATATTTTGTTTTATATAAAGTCAAAGACTGTAAAGTCATATAAGAAGTACAGCTAGAATTGGATGCTGGATGGGAGGATTTCAAACTCTTGCTCATTGTTCACTTGGTTAGATCTTAAATAGATCTTGAGAATTAAATAATGGTTTGTTGAAGTTTAAACATAGAATAACCAAAAGTAAAAACACATTATAACAAAATTAAACAAAACAATTGGAGCTCACAGCATGAATATCCCTTTGATTATCCTCAAGCTGCCAAGTTGGCCAGAATCAGAGTGAAGTAACCAGGCTTGGAAATGCAGTCCTGAGGGTTGAATTTCTCCTTGTGCATGACTGGTCCTGACAGACTGGATGTTAGAAGCCTTCAGGCTTTTACTGTCTAGGAGTTTGTATATGTCTGTATTTCAATGTCTATTTGTCTTTATTACTTGCAAAAAGAACCCCTACTGTTTTTTTTTTCTATTGTGTTTTACCACTTGTATCTCTTTCCCTGTGTAAACTCATTTTACATCCACAGATTCTATAAACAGAGATGGCTAGACATTTATTTCACCCCTATTTCTGCCCTGAACACCAATTTCAAATGACTCAGTAATTTTCACTCAGACATTCTATAGATCAGAATTTCTGGGTAATTAACTCATTGCTAATTAATTAGATTCTGTAAATCCACACTGTGACTTCTGTGCATTCATTATAATCCAAATAAGCAAAGGTGGCCATAGGAGAGCATTTGGTGGGAGATGAGAATGATGATGAATTTGATTAATGTCAGAAGTGGGTCACTTTAGTAGACATTTCCAATATGCGGTTGGGTAAAGGTTTGGATGTTTTACTAGAGTTGTGGTTTAGAGAAACAGCAAATCTATGTGAGAAATGTGTTGGTTACAATCCATCTTCTTATTTATGAGAATCTAGAAAATTCTGTTGTGGCATTGCTGAAGGTGAGGTTTAATAGCCCTCAAATCAGATAATCCTATGGCTTGAATTTCCCTAAGAGTTACTCAATCTAATGAAGAAACTAGGATCTGTATGTTCCTATTGAGAAAATTAGGATCCAGAACAGTGAAGCAACATGTACAACATTTTCATTCAAGGCTACTTTCCAGGCCTCCTTACATTCAGTAGATGAGTACGGAAAACATCAGTGGTTGATTTCACTATCATTTCTATTATTAGTAAGCAATTTAGCAAAATTGATCCTTCTTGCCTCTGAGAAAGAGAATGCCAGAGACAGTGATGTATCTGAAATTAAAATGGCAGAATCATTATGTCATGATAGGTTGATGCAGTATTGGCCACGTAGAAGAATAATATAAAGAAGAATAACATAAGAGTGTTTTCATCATCAAATCACAAAAAGAGCATCTTTCCCTTCTGAACCCTGTGATTGAAGCATGGGGACAGCCTAACACTTCCATGCCACTGTGGGAAAGCATTTAGCAGGTTGCCACTAAAATACTATAAGAGGTCTGCAAGTGTTAATGCAGCTCCCAAATTGTTTAGCCTAAACCCAGGGAAGAATAGCAATACTCTAAATTTAGGGGAAAGTAAATAATATTGTAGCCATTTAGAAAGCCCAGAGCATATATCTTTAACTCCTCTGCATCTTTGTGTTGGCAGTAGCAAGGTTAAATGAGGTTGCTTGTCTGTTGAACATGTGGGTATTCCCATTGGAATTCTGCCCAGGTGTTACAGAGATTTACCAGCTTTGCTGTCTTGTTAAATACCACTCACCATTTGGGGATGAGTGAAGTTGCTTTGAGAAAACGGAGTTTCCTTATGGCGATGAGGCACATCGTGTCACATGCATGCGAGTATGTGTGTGTGAGGAATAATAAAGTCATTGCTCTAAGAATAGGAAGAATTATATACAGTATGATATGAAAAACATTTCTGTTTGGTGATCCAAATGATTTTTGGGGAGGAGTGTACTGTATCTCCAAATTAGTTATTCTCTCTGAAATTTAAGTAACTAGTGATTTTAAACAATATTTTAAAATAAAATCTTTAGGGTACATGAATGGATATGATATTTTCATATAGCTTGGTCCATGATATATTTTTGAAAGAAGTAACCAGAATTTTCCAACATTTTCTTAGTGAAGGCATATTTCCACTGCCTCCAAATCCTCAATGGGTTTTCACTTTCACTCATTTAAACAGAGAATATGTAGCATGGTTGATAAGCCCTTATTTTAAGCACAAACTCCTATAAATCACTCAAATAATTGCTTATTTAAATTCATCTGCATTATCAAAACAATTTAACTACTTTTCTTTAAACAAGTTTATATGTGTTGTGTATCATTCAGGGAACTCAAAAGGAGTCCATAAACCAAGTCAATTTCAAGAAAATAGATTTTAAGCAAATCCAACATTTTTAAGTTAGAATGTATGATATAATTAAATAAAACATTTAAGAGCATTGAAATGTATAAATATGAAAATGTGTGGATTAAAGGAAAATCAATAGATAATTAGTGTTTTACATTATTTATTTACTTTCTCTAACAAATTTTTGGGTCCTGGGAAAAATGAAAGATTATATTAATGTCAAAAGTTAGTCAAAGATGAGCTTCAATTGGTATTCCATGTTTATTGTTTGCCAAGTATCTTCAGCCATTTACCTTTATGCTTAAGGATTCTTTTAATCTCAGTTTATTTTCATTATAAATCTCTATTTTTTAATGATTCTATTATTTTTTAAATACACAACAGTGGAATGCATTACAATTCTTATTGTACATATAAAGCACAATTTTTCGTATATCTCTGTATATAAAGTATGTTTGTGCCAATTTATGCCTTTATACATGTACTTTGTGTTTTTTTGCATTATAATTCTTAATACAAATATATAACATAATTTTTCATATCTCTTTTTGTACATAAAGTATACTGACACCCAATTCAAGTCTTCATACATGTATTTTATATAATGATGTCCATCACATTCCACCATCCTTGCTAGTCCCCTGCCCCCTCCCTTTCCCTCCCAAGCCTCTTCCCTATCTAGATAAATCTTTAATGCTTTAGGATTTTTAATACTTAAAGACTTTTGGTTGGAGAACTGACCTTACATGAGTTCAAAACTTACTGAATTATAGTAATCATGAGAGTGTAGGCATGATAATAGAAAAGAGCCCAGAAATAGAGCAACGTGAATACACTTAATTGATCTTTGACAAAGGAGCAAAGGTAAGACAATGGAGAAAATAATCTTTTCAACAACTGTACATCTGCATGCCAAAGGGAATGAATTGAGTCCCAGACCTTACTTCTTCAAAATATTAATTCAAAATGGATCTTATGCATTTCTGTAACATGAATTTCTCTCCAAAGTGCTGCTATCTTTATCTCCACACATTCTTGATTTTATTCTATCTTAATACACATCAACTATTCCAACTCTCTAAATGTAAACTATTCTTCAAGCTACTGCCATATGTATTATAGCCAAAATATTTTTATTGGGTTTGAGATAAATGAGATAGCACACAGGAGTGCTCAGTATGCTCGGCAAATGGCAAATATTCAGGGGAAGGTTAACCATTATTTACCTTGCACTCTCATTTGTTACTATTAGAAGTAATAGATTTTTTTTAAAAATTGGGGATATAGAGGTATATTAGACTTAATCTAACATGGTGGCAGTCCAGTGAGGTCTTCATAGAGAAGGTCATCCCTAATTTGAATCTGTGAGGATAATAAGAGGTATTCAAAAGATGTAGAGTTCATGAGCCAGGCAGCTCCCAGATTGGTTTGGAAATGGGAGACACTGTAGGATGTTTGCTGCACCACCTGCCACTCTTAAGAAATGCTTCCTGGAAACAATGAAATCCAGTAGTGAAGTCATTGGAGAGGAGTTGACTAAGTGCATTTTTTTTTACTGTCCATGCCTTTGGGAAAAAATGAATGCTGAATGTTAGGTTAAAAGGCTTCAGCTATTTTACTGTCAAGCTTGAATCTAAGCTCAATTTATATTCAGTGTGGAGAGGAGACTACCCACTTACTGGAATGTGCTCCAAGCTTAGTGTTGATATCCCTGACATACTCATATGAGACCTGTGCCATACTAATTTGGGCTTCTATTAAACCATGTTTTATTTAATTTTTGCTACTTAGGACAAGGGTGGGTCATCAAAAAAAAAGAAAGAAAGAAAGAAAGAAAGATAAAAATTAGGAATGGCAAGTCCTAAACCTTGCCTTTCTCTGCTAGTAAGAGAAAATTCCTTCCTTTCAGGGATTTAGGTCTACTTAACTCTGCTGTGACCAGTCATAGTGCAAAATGTTGCTATGTATAAGTCTCATCACCTCAGAGAATTATAAGAATATGTTCAAATACCTTAACTTAGAGATGATGCAAAAGAGTAGCTACACTCTTTCAAACCAGCTTAATCCTTGGTTAATGTGACTTTGAAAATTTTTAATATTCAATAATCAGTCTGGACAACATTATTATTTTCTCAATTTTAAGTTTTTCTTTCTAATTCATTTCAAAGGATAAATTTATTGCTTTATGTTTCTAAGGACATTTAAACAAACAACTTCAGACATAAGACAAATTTTAAAAAATACTTATGACAGGTAAATTTTGAAATGTCAGAAAGACTCATTTTATAATTTGGTTATTAGTTGTTAACATAGATGTTATGTGTGTGTGTGTGTGTGTGTGTGTGTGTATATATATATATATATATATATATATAATTTCCTATGTGAAATTATATTAATTTCATTTTAAACATTCTTCCTCAGGAAGGATTTGTTTATTTAAGCAAAAATCTTTGTAAGATTGAGAATTATGTAAATGATCATTAAAATATATCTATGCAAGACCAATAATTTCATATTTCCTAAATTCTTATGTGAATATGTTGTAAATTATAAGGTGCTTTGAAAACTGAATATGTGACAAACTGTGAAACTAATTTTATGTATATCTAATCAAATGCAATATAAAATTTCATAGCCAATTCTCCATCTTGGCATATTAAAATTATACCTAACCACCAAGGACCAGCCCTGATGTCATCTTCTCTATTAGGCTTTCCGTATCAAGTCAAATAGGATAATTTTTGTCTTCCTCTGACCTCTAGCAATTTATGCATGTCATCCATGATGCTGTTATTTCTATATGCTTTTCTCTGTATTAGATTGTAACAATCTTGGAAGGAAGAATGATTTCATTCATTTTATTTATCTCCATAGCACTATGATTGCATTAGGAAGTTAATAATATCTGTTGATTATCTTTGTGCTGATAGTAACTGAGGGTAAACAGCTTGTTGATACTCCAGTCCTGCCAAAATAAAGGCATAAATACAGAGAGAAAATATACCAGCTGAGGTTAATGTCAGTCATTCATTTAGTACCAAAACATGCAAAACTGTAATATACCATTAAGACTATTTTAAATAAAGAAGTATAACCTTTGGGGATGGAGGAAGTAAATGATTCATTCCATATGACTTAAGAATCTGGAGGGTGGGAAAATAGGAGAATTGGAATGAATTTATATAAATTGTTCCAGAATGTACTCTCATCTTATTATAAATAGGAAAAAATTATCATACTATGATATTTTAAGTTGAGATACTTCATTTACTAATCGGTTATAAGCCAGTTATTGCTTATACATTATTGGGCACAAATTTATTTTAATTTAAAGTAATTCAAACAAATTATAATATTATGAGGGCATATTCTAAATATTTTTCTTATAATATAAACCATGTTCCTTTTGTTCAGAAGCCTCACTTAATTGATGTTAAAACAAAACTCCAACCATAATTTCCCAAGGTTAGTTGTCAGTAGTTAGTAGTAGTTGATATCTTAAATCAACCATTTAATATTTTATATATATATATATTTAATTTTGTAAAGAGAATGTAGTGAATGAGATGGGACTAGGGAAGCAATTTGTAGAAGGCTATTTCTAGAAGACAAAAATTTCTAGGCTATTTCTATCATTTCTGTTAACAACACTCAAAACCATTTTCTTTTCCTTCTGTGGATTTCAGTTCTCTGAAAAATGACCAAACTTTTTTTTGTAAACATACAAAAATAATTATTAATTATACTAGACACTAATATCAGTGGGATTTTGGTAGTAGAAAATGAAATAATACCTTAGCTAGCCTGCTAGGATGTTCAGTTAGAAGAAGGCTTTGTTAATGCTGTCCAGATTTCTGAACTCTTTAGGGTCAATAACACTCACTGGAAATGAGCAGGTGGCTGTGCTCTTTACTAAGTTGGAAGGGGAAGGAGAAAAAAAAATAATCTAAGAGATAATGATAAATTTAATTTTTAAATGTTGAAGTACTTTGGAAAATTTAAACAGATTTTATACGCATAGAAACAACTTCACTGTACACATAGACAATTCTTAAAATTAGTAAGATCCTATTATCAACTTCTCAAACACTTATTTTTATATGTAAAGGTAGTTCATACAACGTAGCACAGAATGCTAATACAGGTGTTTCCTCAAATGCTGTATTTCAATAAGACCTTTGATGATCACTTTGAAAAAATTAAAGTTCATCTTTTACCCCAATACTCCTTATTTCACATTTTATGTCTTCATACTTTTATCTTTTTTGCTCCATCTGTAACACCTCAAAGTCTGTCTCAGAAGGCTGACTTGTTTTTAATGCCTTATCCTCAATAGCTAACTTTGTGCCAGACAAAAAACACGTGCTCATAATTTTGTTGAATAAATTAGTAAATACTGAGCCAGTTATTAGACCCTACAATATTATAAGAACAATATTTTATGGACAATGAGGTGTATATCACTATTAAAAGCGAAAAAAAAATTCTAACCTGAAAAAGAAAAGTTACATATGACCCTTAACCTTGACTGTACATACACGGGCATATAGCATTTGGCACAAAAATTACATAGCTGTGATTTTTGTTTTAGTCATCTTTTGAATCACTGTGACCAATATACCTGACAAGAAGAACTTAGAGGAGGAAAAGTTTATTTGAAGTTCATAGTTTCACGAGTTTCAGTTCACAGACAGCCAACTCCATTGCTCTGGGGGACCCAAATGAGGTAGCATATCCTGGGGGATGGGCCTAGCAGGATACTTCTCAGTTCATGACAGCAGTGAAGGAGAGAGAGGGAGAAAGGGCAGGCCACAGAAAGAACAACCCTTCATAGGAAGAACAACCCTCCAGGGCACTCCCCCAGTGACCCACCTCCTTCAGCCATGTCCCACCTTCCTACAATTAACACTCAGTCCTCCAAAGTAGGATGGACTGACTAGGTCACAGTTCTCACAATCCAATTACTCTGTCTCCCCAAATTCCTGCATTTACAAGAGCCTTTTGGGGACACCTCACATCCAAAGCATAAAACTTTTTATTTCAACATTTATAAGTATTTTCTAAATGAATGAATGCTTAGTGTTGTTAACGCTGAGTAAATAGTAAGATATCCAACTTGACTCTCTTCAAAATATTTCAAGCACTGGTGCTTCCAGGTAAATATAAAGTTTTATAGTCAAGGAGTTGTCTAAGTATGAATATAAAATATGGTAAATATTAAATGAAAATAGAATGCTGTTCGCACAAGTCTTTCCCAAATCCTAAAATTTTTATTAGATATTCCATTCTTTGGGTTAAGATTTGATTTGAAATTCCTTATTAGAATCAAAATGCTTGTTGTTGTTGTTTGTTTGTTTGTAAAAACTTAGCAACATTTAAGCAACATTTATTGAGCACACATGTTGACCATAGAAAAGTATTTGCTATAAACACTGGATAAATACAATTTAATCTATGTATTTCAACTGCCAGATCCAGACTTTGATAGTTCCTCTTCATTTCTTAAAGCCACATATATCCTTTTTATTCTTCCTCTCTATTAATCTTTTCATTCTTACCATATCGAGGATTTAAAGAGTGTGCATTTGTTACTTATCCTCTGGTATTAACTGATACGAAAGCAATTTCTCAGGTGAGGACTACACAAGTGGAAGGAAACAGTGTGCATCCTGTCTAAAAATTGGTGCAGGACCTAGGATGCTCACTGCTACAGTATTAGCCTAGTGTACACAGGGTCTAATCTCTATCAAAAAAAGTAGGAGGAAGAAGAGGAGAAAGAGGAGGAGGAAAAGAAAGGAGTATGGAATACAAATATGCCTTAGGCACATATAGGCTCTCATTCTGATTGGATCAAACTCCCTAAAGAAGGACCCTATGCACTTGTAATGCATTAACAAACAGATGATCACAACACATACTAATTTTTCATTCCAGAAATCTCTCCTAATTCATAATAAATATTCTGATGGAGCAGGTAAAATGTTGAATAATTTGGTCACTCACAAATCTCATGAAACATCCATATTCTTTTATGTAATTTCAGCCCCTCTGTTTCTAGAGTATCTGTTTTGGTCTTCAGTCTAGTTTGTCCCATGTCACAGTATGGTACAGCAACTTCAGGTAAAAGGTCTAGATAATAGAATATAGATAATATAATAGAAAAGAGAGAAACATCTTCTTCTTTTGCTCTCAGTAAATATTTCCAAGAAGCAGCCATGAAACCTCCCCAGTATGCCCAGATTTATATCAGTTGCTATTAGGGGGAAGGGGATGAACAGATTTGTTCACTAATCTAAATTTATATGCATCAAATGGAGACCAGAGGACATACCATCAACCATCCATTAGGAATTAAAGAGGAAGTGGCTATAATTCATTAGACAACCAATTGGCCTGCTTAAGAGTCAATAATAATAATAATAATAATAATAATAATAATAGCATTAGAAATGGAGACTACTAGATTAATGTTGTTTTGGATGAAAGTCAAATATGTGAAAGAATACTGATAGTCCTCTCTAGTAACTTATCCAATAATATAATATCAAATATGAAAATTATGAAGTAAGCAAGATTGCCTGTAATCCTCATATATACTAAAATCAAGAATATGAAGTGTATGTGTGATAGAAAAAAAGAAGATACTTGTTAACAGGACAGTGGTCATGCAAGAATTTTAAATCCTCCTAGCCAGTTTTCACATCTGTATTTTTTTTCTTGATAAATTTGTGCTACAAACATCAAATTGAATATAGAATAAGCATAATAAAAATTAAGTAATTAGTCCCTCTTTTGATCTCTGAATATTTAATACTGAAAGTTTTTATCCTTTAAAAATAAAAACAATGACAGGTGGTTTTTTTTTGTTTTGTTTATTTTGTTCTTAGCTAGACCAGTTCAACCTTCCACTTCATGTGAGTAGGATAAAAGTTGGCTAAATTATTTAAACAATGAAGATGCTTAGCCTGAGGATTTCTTTGTCCTCTGTGTAAACCCTGAAAGTAATAAAATAACTGGCCTTACTTCTCTTTCAATCATTGCTTCACTGAAGGTCCCTCTCCCAACTGGTAAGCTGTGTGGTGGTAAAAAGTTTATTACTGAAAATCTTTTAATAACTGATGGAACTACCTGCTAAGCATGAAGATGATAAGATGAAAAATGAATATGTCATTGAATTCTATGCTCTAGATGATATGGAATCTAGAAAAATGTTTAATGAAACAAACAAGAACTGAATGTCCAGAGTAACTTATATCAGCTTTTATGGAAATAAAAATTTAATGGGGATGTGATTAGTAGAGGGAGAGAGAAACAGGGAGAGAGAGAAGAAGAAGAGAAAGAGACAGGGATTAAAAGGGAAAGGGAGGGAGAAAAAGAGAATATCAACTGAAATTGATATCAACTGTTTATAGCCACTTATTAAAAATAAAATATAACCCTGGCAATTAAAAATGGTTATAGAACTTCTTCACTGTGTGCAAACATTATAGATAATCTATCAGGCAAGTACCTAAAAAATTCAGTTCCTTGGTGAGTGGGCTTCTGTGCATCAAATATCTCTGGAATGTTTGATTATGATCAGTTTATCCATAAGTTACATAAATCAACTATTTACTCTTTTAAAATATACTAGTATAAGAAGATATGTTGCATTTTTATCTCTAAAATAAACAATAATGCTAATAATAAAAAACAATGTAGTCCACTTGTAAAAATGTGGATTTATTAAAATTACATCTGTTAAACTTCCATTTACGACATTAAGATGTTAGGTATAAATTTATATCCTCAATTCTTACAAATTAATGTTTGAAAATTATAAGAACAGGGAAAGACTAAATATTACATAAACCCTTTATTCCTTCTGTGTGTGTGTGTGTGTGTGTGTGTGTGTGTGTGTGTGGTGCTGGGGATTGAACCCAGGGTCTTGTGCATGCAAGGCAAACACTCTGTCAACAGAGCTATATCCCCATCCCTAAAATCTTTATTCCTAGAAGAACACTATACTGAATTTTTAAAATTTTTGTTGCAAACTATGAACACCAAAACAAAATCTGAGATTTAATTAAATTACTAAATATAGTGCTAAACATGGTACAATATTACACCATAAGGTTACAAAGAGTTAATGCTCAGATACCTTGAGATTTCACATATCGAAAAAATGTTTAGACAGATATAACTGTCTTAACATCCCTAAACCTTCAAACACTCATTGCAAAGTCTATGACTATGACTGACACTCTTATAACAAATAAGAGACTAACAAGAGAAAAGCATACCAGACTTACTTTATGTGACAAAGGAGCCACTAAAAATGAAGATCCACAGACCTGGAGGACAAAAAGGGTACAATCTAATAGTCATAAACTGAGTGCAGGGCTCAACAAGGCCTGTTCAGATTCCTTCCCTTTGGGGATAGGGCAGGACACCTCTCACATGAATGTCTGTAGGGGAAAGAAGGAGAAGGTCATAAACTTACCTTCCTAAGTTTTATGGCCCGCCCCAGGACAGCAGGGAGAGGAATTTTAGTTAGGGAAGGTTGGGGATGTTGCTCAGTGGCAAAACACCTACATTATTCAACCCCACCAGACATACACAATTTGTTATTTCTATTTCATTAGCAAACACACAACAACTAGTTTCCATGGTCTGCTTCAGGAGACAGGGACAAGGACAAGGTCAGGGACACCATCCTCTTCTGTGTTTTTCTCTTTGTTTAGCCTTATAACACTCAATATGCCAAGGTGTCATATTTGGAAGTATTATTTTCTAAGAACTGACATACATAATTGAAAGAAATAAGACTGATGTTTTGAATTAAATAAATTGTTCCTTGGTTATGAAGATGTTTCTATGATTTTAAAGCCGACTTGAAAATACAATGGGCATTCTAAAAATGTTGCCTTTGGATTTAATGGATGGTAGACTTCTAAATATGATTAGTTTTAGAAACCAAAGATAATAATAAAAGACGTTAACATTTAGTGAATGCTTATTCTGTACTAGGAATTCTTTAAACTACTTTACATATAATAATAACAATAGCTGAGAGTTAGTTAAGTGGTCACTAAATGATGAGGAAACTAAGGTACTGAGAGTCTTTCTAGGACAAGAACTGTTCCAGTTCAATTCACTATGTCCTTTTCAATATTTGTTCTTTATAATCCTAAAAAAATTATGGGATCAGAAAATTTATCCCCAACCTCTGTGAGTATCTTAAATCTTCCAAAGAAGATTAAATTTTGTTGATGATAAATCCTTATTATTATGGTAGAAAGTCAACTAATTACTGAATGTTTTTAAGAAAGCTTTGATCAAAATGTAGCCTATATGTTCTTTTTGATCTGCTCATCATAAAAGTAGCTCAAAAGAAGAAAAAAATATTTTTAAAAATGTGGAATTACAAATGTCAATAACTAAAATAGTCAAGATAGCAAATACAAAACAAAAACCTCAGTTGAATATGATCATAGTAAAAAGAAAGATCTATCTTATATGGAGTTATACTGACTTTAATTCTTTACTATAATGTACTTTTAGGTAAGTTCTTAGTAAAATGTTAAGCACTATAGTCACTATTCTGTGTGGGTTTTATTTTATATGAGAGCAAAAGACATTGAAATTCAAGCAAATGGAAAAAGTCTGTAGAAATCATTTCAAGAGAGCTGAATCTGGAACTCAGATTTGTTTTCAAAAGCATCTCAAGGACAATAGAAAGTCCACTGAGTGGAGTTGAGGATTGAAACTCAATTTCATCCTCATTTTTTAGGCAGGAGATGTGCTAGATGAGGACTCTTGTTTGGTTAATAGTTCCCATGGAATGCTTTTTATGACTCAGTATTTAAGAACCTGTATTTTTTTAATGCCACTATGTTTTTATACTCCTTTCCCCCCTTCCTAAAATGCTCTCTTCTCTCTCACTAGGATTTGGTTCTGAATATCAACATTTAGCTGTGTGAAGCTCAGGGCTACCGATTATCTGCAGTTCAGAATGGGTACCAGCTGCCCACTTACAGGGCTTTCTGTTTTCTTTGGATATTCTTTCCAGAACTTTCACCCTGCAAGACAATTATTTGATTATTCCCCTTTTTTATGTGAGAAAGAAATATTCTGTGTTTCACTTTATATTAGCTGAGCCAAGAAGAGTTTCTGGCACTTACTAAGGTGTTGAATAATTCTAAAAACAGGGGAGGTAGAATGGGAGAAAGACAAAAAGAGTGGAAGAAAATTCTGTACTGTAGGTAGGCAGATGGGTAGACTTCCATCCAATTGATATGTCTTAATTCCATTCTGATTCAATTAATCTCATTTTTATTGTCTTAATTCCTTTGTACACTATGCATAATTTCAAGAGCAATTAAGTACAATTCCCTTATGTATTAGCAATCATATTATTAAATTCTAAAACATTTATGAGCTTCAATTGGATAAATTTGCAGCAACTCAATTTCTCTGGAAGAGGGCCTGAATTCTTTCTGGTTTTCAACCTGGACCAGAGAGAAATTAGCAATGAGGGAAGAGATTAAGATTTTTGCTCCATGTATGTTCTTCACTTCATTATTGATTTGTCTCTGTTCAAAGGGTATCTGCTTTTATGAAGCTCGTATTAGTTGCACAGGAAATCACATGAGGGTAATTGACTCTTGCCTGGGCATTTTTCCATACCAGAGAGGAACCCATTTCAGAGTACAAGAGGATTAATTTTAGAGAAGGCCATTGTGGTGGGGCAGTTCCACTGAGGCATGGGGACTTGTTCTCAAGGGAGCCTTCTACTTTCATCTGTTGCAGCATTCCTCTACTTTTTATTCTTAGTTTTATTTCCTCCTTTATTTTTCCTTTGGAAAAAAGTACCATCAATTTCTACTTTGTGCTTAGGAATTTGTTTTTTTGCCTATAACTGAAACAAAGTCTTTTTGCATTCTGAATTTGATTTTACAAAGCTATATTTTTCATTTAATGTGGGGTTATGGAACAAAGGAAGATCTAGTATTCTAATTTAAAATGTATGGAAATATAATGAAGACTTTATTATATAGTTTATGTAGAAAAATATTATATTCTGGAATACCTGAGTTGAGTCATGAAAAATGAATATTTATATATTAAGCCTTAGACTTTATAAATTTGAATGAATAACAAGACAACATTATTTTTTTCAAAAGAAGTTACCCTTTCAACCTAGAAAAGAGATAATCGCTTAAACAGTTTTAAAAAGGAGTTCAAATATGTGTATAATCTAGGGGATGTTGTACTGATCAGTGTTAGAATCTCAAAATAGGAGTAATGAGGAAAGTTTCATAATTCTATTCTTGAGATGCTGTCCTCTGTTGGAGAGAGAGTCATATTGACCTGTTAGAGCTATTTTATTTAAAAGAACCACATTGAAATAGCAACATTTAGAATTTTTTTCTATTTATATACAATTAATTACACTACCATATCATTATGCTGAGGATACATTTCAATTTTTTGTTACCAAAATGAGGATGTTCTTCAAAGTAATTTTCTCTCAAGGCTTTAAATCAAGTCCAATTAAGTTAATCCCTAAACTAAGAGTGCTCTTAACAAGTAGAAGGTTCATTTATTATTCGTACAACACTTTAACAATATCACAATAAGTCAATTTCTGTGCATGCAAATGTGACTACTCAGAGAAACAGTCTTCCTAATTAAAAAATTGTTTAGTAATGGTAGAACAAGCGTCACTGTACACACAAGTAATTCTATAGAGAAAATCATTTGCTTGTGTTAGAGGCTTTTTATACCATCCAAGGCCACTGAGTGGGCAGAACTTGCTCTGCACTGGGACAGATGTTACCAGCTTAATGATGACACTTCCTTCATTCATTGTCCCTATTGGTTTCTGCATATACAAAAAATCATCTATAATGAATTTGATGTCATTCCCCTTACAGAGCATTAAAGAATGTAGCAGACTTTTAGAGAGATCACAGGACAAAATAGCCACACTGTGCATCATAACTCATGAGTCTATTGGTCAGTGCCATTGGATAGGACCCTAAATCTGACAGTTTCATTTTAATTTAATTTTTTCATTTCCTTTGTTCTTTGCTATCTTCTTTCCATGATGGATTTCAGTTTAATTTAATTTGACTACAATACACAGAAGATTTTTTTCTGACAAGATAATTACTCTGGGCTATTTATAAAGGTGTTTTTAGTTTACAGGGCAGAGAAAAGAAAGAAGCACTTAACAAATATGAATGTGTAACTCCAGTGTGTTTGTAGATGCTTTACATTTTTCTCTTGTCATCTTCTCATTCCTTCCCTTCTGATACAGATTAATAACAGATGTAACTCAGGGTGCCACCTGTCCCTTGTTTATTTAAGATATTCCTTTTTATCTTCTCATGTTCCTTACTACTGACAATTATGGAAAGCTTATTTTAATATCAGATTGTCTGTGAAATATGGTCCTCTACAAAGAATAAATTTAATATTTTCTCATAAAATGGGCCTGATGTAAAGGAACATAAAATCAGAGAAAATTTAATTGCTATTTTAAGAGTAAACCCTTAAAGCATTGAATAAAACATACATTGATTTTTCTATGTGAACATGGCACATATAGTTGGATTAGTGTTTGGCACTGAAAGTAAGAACCTTATATGGGTTCATCCATATTTAGTTTCTTTGTTTAAATTACTTATACTGGGTGGGAGATGTATTTTGGAGGTACTAGAATATGATTAGTATTTCAAATTGTTTTGTGGAGCAGAATGGAGTTAAATTAACTCAGTGTTTAAGTTTTGATCAATCAACAAATTACCTTTTGTCAGAGAAGAACATTTTTACATGTTGAGTCTCAGGATGTAGATGTGAATATTGAGGGAAAAAGCATGGCTCAGAAGCCAGATGTCTTTGTAAATTCACATTTAAGAGGTTGCTCTAACTTGTGGACAGAGTTGGAAGAATCTTATTATCAAATCTAAATTAAACTGACCAATTTATAAATTAGGGAAAGAATTCATAGAAAATAGAAGGAGGACTTATGTATGATCAACTTAAAGAACTTAAACTTTGAAGGAAAGGGTTATCTGGATTTAAAATCCTATCTCAGCTACTTTAGAAGTATACATTTTTTTTTTATGTTGCTCTCATTGGGGAACACAGGTTTTCACCTTCGAACAGAGATCTAAATGAAAGGAGGATAAGAGATAATCATTGAAAAACACTTTATAAGAGGTATCTGATATACATGATGATTGCTCATTAAGTAGCTATTATAAGTTCACTAAGAAATTGGTTGACTAAACTTAACATTTAAACATTTTTGTTTATGATTTTATGTGAAATGGTATTAGAATTTTTCAGTAACATTTATATTCTTTTAATTTTCTGATTTGACAACAATGAAGACTGTTTTTTCTCAATGTAGGGATTTCCATGGCAAATATTATATTGTCAATATTATATTACTTTCAGTATATTATTTAACTTATAAATGAAATGATATGCAGATTTGATGATGTATCGTAAATCCACTATACAAAAAGATAAACAAAGGTATGACAAAGATTAAGTTGTTTACCCTGGGTTGATTAAAGGATTTTTAAGAGAAAGCCTTCAAAATATTTAAAATTTATTCATGTGCTTGTCCCTAAGAGAAAAAAATTATGCTATAGTACAGTATTTTATGCCAAATACATTTATCCTTTGCTTCAAGTTCTAGTTTTAAGAGGTCCATTACATGCCATATATTTTATTTAAATAAAATTAATGTTGCTTTTTATTATTTGTTCATTCAGAAAATAAAAGTGTCAGTCTTGGTGTTAGGAGTCTATTAAATTTACATTAAGTGGGATCTATGCAAGAGTGTTTTGGGAGTACTTATTAAACTATTTTTATTCTGAGGTAATGTGTAGAAAGGAAAGGTAGCAATTCTTCTTTTAGTCTTTGTTTTTTTGTCACATTCATTTTGACAATTCTCGCTTTTTTAAATATTCTAAGTCACAGGATTCATGTCAGGGAACTACCTCTAGAGGTGGATGCTATTTTTGACCAAATACTCACTCACAGCTTCTTATTGGGGGTGTGTGCATGTGAGTGTAGAATTTGCCTCAATTTTAAGCCGACATAATTTTCCAGGACCTTTTTTTTTTTTTTTTTTTTGTATCTTACTGCTGATGGATATCAAAACAAAAAAGATAAGGAAACAGGCTTGGGTCAATTAGGAAGATGCAGCATGTATACAATGCACAAAGAATAACACACAAAATGTGTGTGGACCACAATACACTTTTGATATTCAATTCCCAGAGGTAGCATCAGACCACTCCTACCTCCAGGTTTAAGGATCTTATGAAGGTAAAAATCAGTCATTTGACAAGAAATGTAGAACAAGGTCTCAAAGAGTCTTGGACAAAGCTTCTACTCTCTCTTGCAATGAAATTAGGACACATCACCCTCTTGGCATGTTCACTAACCAGGAAGTTTTGATGTTCAGGGGTTTTATTATGTAGGCATGATAGAGGAGAAATAGAGGAAAACATAGAGAGCTTCTCTTTCCTCCGTGGAGGTCAGACTGGCTGTAAGCCCCAGCCTTCTAATCACCACCATTAATATTTCTGGTGAGCAGCACCTATGCTAAGTCATATCCCCAGTGCAAAGTTATGTGTGGACCAAAGGGCTCACAAATAGCAGATGCTCCAATTGCTCCAGTTTCTTCCCAGTAGCCAGGAATAAAGGCTGGTAGAATTCTTGTTTTATACAGCAGTGTTGTATACCAATATTAAATGTAAAAGTGAATATTTCATCTTGATAATACACATTTCTTTCTTTGCATTTACTGTAAAGTCTAACTTACAAAAATATATAAGTAAATATAAATTAAATCTTTAGTGTAAGAAGAGTGGCTTTAGAAATCAATCTAAAATGCTATAACTGTATTGAACTTTCTGATTATGCAAATACTGTAAATTTTGTTTGCATTTTGTTTAAAATCTATAAGAAATTTTAATCAAAGTACTCAACTAATTATATGCCCCAAGTCATATATCGAAGATTCCATTGAAAAGATATCATCAAAATAATATTTAAAAGGAAGACGTGAAGATTTCCTATAAAGTTAATGATTAGACAAATTAAATGACAATAACTCAAGGATTTGTATGAGTAATTTTGGTAGTAGATTCATTTATAAACTATATGTACATATATACATGTAATATACATAATATATTTTAGAGTGGAATGAAATTAAGAAGGCACATATTTTGAAACATAAATTTGGTGAAACTCTCAAAATTATTTAGTAATAAATGACTGACTTGGAATATTTTCTGATTTAAAAATCCTTGTTGGGGCTGGGTATATAGCTCATTTGGTAGAGTGCTGGCTTCCCATGTACAAGGTCCTGGGTTCAATCCCCAGAACCACCAAAACTGTTGAAGAAATCCAGTCTGAGTAGTTGTTGAAAAAAGACCCACAAAAACATTCAGGCTATAAAAGGTATACATTTATGTATGAAAAACTCAGAATATTCTGCATTATTCACAATTTGTTCTCAGCTTGGCAGGTACCTTAGCATTTATACAGAATTTTTTTTTCAATTAAAAAAACGTATAGTCTATGGAGAAAAGTCAACAAAAGGTGCAAGCATAGTCACATTTTATAGCCATAAAATGAACATTGAAAAAAATATGAAAAACAATATCTATATGTAATTATATTAAATGTAACTATATTAAAAATTCTTAATATCCGTCCTAGTTAACAGTGTTAGTCTCAGACATAAAATCTGATTAAATTATGTGAATAAATACCAAGTATTATTTTATTTTTAATTTTCAATTATTTTGTTTGACACATAACATTTGTACATATTTTTGAGGCAGAAATGTGATGGTTTGATTTATGTATGCTTTGGGCAGTAATCAATTCAGGAAAATTAGAATATCTCTCACCTTAAATTTTCATTATTTCTTTATGGTGAGTGCATCCAAATTCCTTTCTAGAGACTATTTTGAGACATACAGGCACTATTGTTAATTTTATGTACCCTGCTATGCTCCAGAACACCAGAATTTATTCTTCCTAGCAAATGCAATAACATTTTATCTGTTGACCAGTACATTTAAATTTTTCACTGATATAGATGCATTATTTTATTTGTTAGATATAATTTTATTTTTCAAAATAATGTGGATGGAGCCCAGTGTGGTGGTACACACCCCTAATTCCAGCGGCTTGGGAGGCTGAGACAGGAAATCATTAATTTAAAGCCAACCTCAGCAAAAGAGAGGCTTTAAGAAACTCAGTGAGACCCTGCTTCTAAATAAAATACAAAATAGGGCTGGGGATATGGCTCAGTGGTCTGGTGTCTCTGAGTTCAATCCCTGTTACTGAAAAAAATAATGTAGATGGAACTATTTTTAGTTTCATTGATTCTACACCAATTTATTACCCAACATATGATTACATCTCAGATTAGATAATTTTCATTATTTTAAAAACCAGCATTCATTTTAAAAAATGTTTCTATTTTGGATAAAATATTTAATGCTAAACATACTTGTGAATGCATATTTACAATTACATTCATAATATGAATAATATAAAATATGACCATTTGAAACTCATAAACATCATGCACCAATAAATTACCTAATAAAATTAAGTATGATGTGCTTTCTTATGAATGAGTATCATGATCATAAAGTAAATAATTTTTTGTTGAAAAACCTGAATTAGTTTGGCCTATTTCTTTTCCTTCAAGGAGAATAGATATTTCTAATGGTGCCTAATTTATCTTATTCCAGATCATCTTGAGATTTTTTATTTTGTTTTCATAGTTATATTACTTTTATTCTTTCAAACATAATTATTAAATTTTTCATTGTAACAGTCACTGAAACAGCATAATTTTGGATATGGAGTCCTCGTAGATTTGCAACATTTTCTCTTGGGAAAAGGTTATCATAGCTGTCACGATGACATTGTATCCTATTGAATATTTTCTAGGTAGAAAGGATAGGATGAAGAATAAGGGTAGAAGGAAGAATACTTGGTCATGCTTTATTTAAGGTAGATCATTTTGTTATCTTCCTTAGAAAAGAAATATTATGCCATCCTTCAGTAGGCTTAGCCTGATTAGAGAACCAAGCTTGCTTTTAAAGTGTGTGTAGTTCTCTGGTCCCATCTCCAAAGTCAGAGTTCCTAAGTTCCTACTCTAGTAGGATGTGCCATGTCCAACTTCAGATAGTTTTCTCCAAAGTGAGAATTTTCTGGGTGCCCCATTCCTAAAGTTGAATATAAGTGCCACAAACACATTCTTAGGTATGTGTTAGCTTTGGGAGAGACTGAGTACTATGTGGATATTGAACATTGAACAAGTGGATATATAAAAACTGGGAGCATGCAGTTATGTAACACTTAGCAAGTACTTTATGGGTATTGTCCTCATTTGCTAAGGCTGCTATAACAAGTTCCAGGGTGATTTAAACAACAGAAGTTTATTTTCTCACAATTTTGGAGACTTGAAATCTGAGATGAAGGTGTTGGTAGAGTCAGTTTCTTGGAAGGCTTATAGATGGTTGTCTTCTCCTTGTGTTTTCAAATAGTTTTTCCTCTTTCTGTGGCTGTATTCTAATATTCTTTTCTTATGAAGACACACATTAGGATGGATCATGTGTAGACTGGACTCATTTAAATGTGGTTACCTCTTTAAAAACCTTTTCTGTGAATTCAGTCACAGTCTGAGGTACTGAAAGTTAGCACCTCAACATCTGAATTCTAGGGAGACAATTTAAGCTATAACATACATCAATTAAAGTAGCCTCATAAGAACATATGAAACAAGCATTATTTTTTTTAAATCTATTCATTGGTTTTAATCAGTTATATATCACAGTAGAAAGCTCTTTGATTCATTGTACACAAATAAAGCAGAATTTATCACTTCTAAGATTTTGCATGAAGTAGAGTCACACAGTTTGTACAATCATACATGTTCCTAGGGTAAAGATGTCCCTCTCATTCCATTTGTCTTCCCTACCTCTTTACCCCCTTTCCCCTCTACTTTGCCTTATCCAGTGTTCTTCCACTCATCCCACACACCCCCACCCCAATACAGATTAGCATCCACTATTCAGAGAAAACATCATGCCCTTGGTTTTTTGAGACTGGCTTATTTCACTTAGCATGATATTCTCCAACTTCATCCATTTACCTGCAAAAAGCATAATTTTATTCTCTTTTAATGCTAAGTAATATTCCATTGTGTATATGTACCACAGTTTCTTTATCTATTCATCTATTGGAGGGCATCTAAGTTACTTCCACAGTTTAGCAACTGTGAATTGTGCTACTATAAATATTGAAGTGGGTGTGTTACTGTAGTATGCTGTTTTTTAAGTCTTTAGGGTGTAGACTAAGCCGTGAGACAGCTGGGTCAAATGGTGGTTGCATTCCAAGTTTTCTAAGGAATCTCCATACTGCTTTCCAGATTGTAAAACAACCATTATCATTACACCTATTTTCCTGAGGCAGAATTTTTGGGCACAGGAAGGCTAAGTAACTTGTTCAAGTTCATTTAGCTGATAACTGATAGAGCTGGAATTTGAACTACAGGCAGTCTGTTATCTTAATGACTTCACAATATTGCAAAGAGTTGGCTTTGATAAATTCAAGTACTATGCAGTTCGTCAAGTATAAAGCAAATTTATTCAATTAAAATCATAGCCAATGTTAATTTATTTTGCCCAATAATTTTCTATGAGGTAACTTTTATCAATATCATCTGGTGATGTTAGAGCAAAATACCTGAGACTGGGTAAATTGTAGAGAACAGAAAATTATTTTTCACTATGCTGGATGCAGGAAAATCCAAGATTGAGGTGCTAGCAGAGGTGGTATGTTATGAAGGTTCCTCTCTGCTCTAAAGAAGGTGCCTTGGCTTTGCATCCTCATGTGGTGGGAAAGGATGAGGGGCCAAAAGATCAAGGAGCTCTCTGAGGTCTCTTTTATAAGGGTACCAAATCCCATCCATGCAGACAGACCCTATAGCCTAGTCATCCTAATACTATCACATTGGCAATTAAGATTCAAGATATAAATTTAGGGGCCCATGTTCAGATGATAGCAGATATTAGGGTAGAAGTTAACTATCTGCTTGATCATTTACACCCAATACTCTATAGATATAAATAAAATTACAGACTAACAACATTTCAGTATGCTACTAAAGCATTCTTATAATTAACAAATAACAAGAATGCACAGAAACTCATGTTCCTTCCTCAGTAGTAATGATAAGACATCTCAAGCGGTTTGGGAGAAATATACAACAAACTAAAATCTTATTTTGAGGTGTCTACTTAGTAATGATGATTAAGAAGACAGAGTCAGCAATACAAGATGAATGGTTGACAGTTAAAGATGTCAAAGCAACAATTATTCCCCACTGAAAATCCTAATGACTCAATGATGAGAACCTGGAGAAACTTGGGAGTTTCCAGATAAACATGACTCGCAGTGAAATAAAGAGAGTATGAAGAAGAAATCAAAATAAGCTGCAAAGCAACAGAATGCTGCCAAATCCCACAAGTGAACAGCAGAGAACTTTAGGAGATATTAGGGCGATTTGATATTTCTACTTTAATTGTGGCTGGAAAAAAAGGCTCTAAACTTTCAGTGATACTGGAGATTGATGGAAGTCTTTGGCAAGAGCAGTGACCATGGCAGAGGAGATTGAGTTGACAGAGATTGGAAAGGATGGAAAATGAAATTTTAAGATGTGAAACAGGAGTAGGTAGGAAGAAGGCTTCAGAAAGGAGTCTAGCATTTGATATGTGGTATTGGAGGTAGAGATGAGAACTCTAATAGATGAACTCCAGCTGCTCTGGGTTAATATACGGAAGAGATTGGGGTGGGTGATGCATACTTGTTATCCTCACAGGATTATGTGAAAGCAGTAGGAATGAATGGGAGAAGGAACACAGAGACAAAGAACACATGGGAAAGATTGACTTAGAGGGAGAGACTACATCAAAGACCTTGGCACTTTGAAGTCAAAAGGAGAATCAATGCAAGTTTGCTTCTTGGCATGAAGAGACAAAGACATTTTTCTTTGTATCTTTAGTGCTTTTCACAGTATTAAATAGTTTTAGAGAAAAATAAAGAAACTAAGAGAGCAAGGAATGTACACTATAGTAGTTCAGTGCCACTCAAGAGATTTGATCCTAGAATAGGTAAAGTCCATAAAGAAGTTTACATGTTGTAATGATGAGGTATGACCAATATATGAAGGAATTAGAAAAGGACATTGGGATGCAGACACAGAATCATGGCCTTTGTCAATCTCATTTTACTGTGAGAAAAGATGGGGCATTATTAAAGATCTCACCCCCCAGGTTGACATTCCAGAATTTCTTAGAAATGTATTAATAAAGAGGTGGAGTATAGATCTGAGTGAATGTTTCAGTAGAAATTTGAGAGATTGACAGCTATGTTTTATTACAAAAAAACAGTTAATTTATTAGTAATAAAAATAATTAAATTGCTGGATGTAGGAGAGCAATAAATTATAAAAGTCTGAGTCAAATAAATATCAGTTACATATCTTTCTGAAATTTCCCATTGTCTCTTTATTTAAAAAATGAGAATTTCAGAATTCCTTCAATGACATAGGTAAATATTTTTGCCAGATTTTAAAGCAAAGTGACTGTGAACATGTTTATTCCCAAGCCAACTGTTTTGATGTGGGTGTTTTGCCTTAGGAGCATTTTGCAGAAGCCTCATCAAAACAACTATGGAAATGTAAACACTTTTTTTATAATTACAAAAAAACTCTAATTTACATGTCATGCTGGAGTTCTAACCCATCTCTGAGCTGCCATGGAACTCAGAGAAAGCTAAATGTCAAGATGAAGTGAGATGCTGTTTTAAGAAATCACACAAAAGACAGTTAATCAGTTTGACCAGAGGACTTCAATTTAAGTTTTAAGTCAACTATAGTAATATGTCACATACACTGACATCCATGAGCAATTAAATAGCCCTTTGACCATAACACTGGTTTTATGCTTTCCTGCTGGTTGCCCTAAGGATTATTCCCACAGGGTGAATTGGACTATAGTATGTCCATCTAAGTCATGTGGAATAGTTTTTGCTTATTGAGTTGACTAGATCTTAAGATCTACCAGATGCCGTCTCCTCTGTAGGGAGGAGCATGATAGGTAAACCTGGGTAGAGAATTTTTCTCTCACATCAAGCCTAAACACAAATGAGTTTGTAGAAGAGATTTCATTCATTTTTTCCCCATTAAGTTCAAAGTCTATAAGCAAGACAGCAATGCATTTGATTAACAACATCCTGTTACAGTAAATTTTATTAGATTTGTGAAAAGCAGAATATTAGATTCAGAAGGAAAGTTACTTGTCTTACAGTTCAGCATCCCTCCTGGCCTGAGAACCTCCTTTACAACATTTCTGACCTCTAATTAATCATTGTGTGCCTGAGAAGTCACACATTTATGAGGATGGCCACTTCATATTTCAATGGACCTGCTCATTAATGATAATAAATTACTGCTTGTTGAGTCCTTCAAAATTATGAATTTCTTTTGCCCTGTCTAACCTCTGCTGAGCCCAGTTGCTATAAGTTATCAGTGAGAGAGGAAAATGTAGAATCAGGACTGAGTCAGTGGAATTTGACGAGTGGGGGAAAAAGCAGAGATGTCTAATACAGTGGGTGGAAATGAGCCACAGTGTACAAGTAACTCTTGCCATTGCAGAGCTAGTGAGGTTGCAATGTACTAACAGGTATAATTTTTGTAGGGAGGGAAGACATCTTTCTACCCTTAAAAGTTCCATACCTGAGTCTATGAAATAACTGATAACAGACAGATTGTCACAAGGAAATGCTGAGAAATATATTTTGTACATGAGTCATTATAGGAAGGAAAAATGTGTACCTGCCAACCCAGTAAGGTCTAGAAACTTACATTCCCTCTTCATGGGAAAGGGATGTGTGTAGGTAAATTAGGGGAGAGTCAGTAATTTTTAGAAAAAAAGAATGGGCTCCAAAAGATTAAATGATAATCTGTGACAAAGGCTGAATGTGTTGTCAACCTCCAGTCCTCTCTCCGCTGGTTAAGAGTTTAATTTTCCTGGGTCGATGAAATTCTGGGAGGGTTCTGTTGATAGTTTTGTTCCTGTTGAAGGATTTGTCTTTAATCACACAAAGGAAGTTTAAAGAAAGTCTTTCCTTGCATTTTCTATTCCCCAAATGCCCTCTGAGTGGAAGTAAATGGCACACCAACGTGGCTCATTTCGGTGTCTCCCAAATTCCTTCACTTTGTGATTAATTTGCCCATTCTCATCTTTTATGATCTTCTTTGAAGATCATATTTTCATATGCTTGTCTATGTGCTATTAAGATACTTTGGGTATTTGGTGTATCTCATTTTTCACATGCATTATGTCAGGCAGAATACATTTTTCTTGTGTTGATCTAAAGTTCACCTCTCTTAAATACTACTGTTAGGCATTAATCCTGATAATAAATTTACAAGAATTTGCAATTAGTTATCATGATCTTCTTGAGATTTCTCCTATTTGATAAATGCTGTTTTTGAATGGTTTAAGAAAATATAGCACATTTCAAGGTTTTTCAAATCCTGATTACTGTCTTTGTAAACTCTGACCTTCTATTCTTCCTTGAAAGCAAATGGCTGATACAAACTGCTTCATATGTGACATTTCCAATACAAAATTAAATGCGATGATGATATTTTTGACATAGAAATCTGTTCTCTTTATTCAAAGAGGAGATTTCAAGTGTTTTATGTGATTATCCTTATAGATAGAAATACTAAATAAGTGATATAAAGTAATATTTTACAGACATGAAAAGTTTTTTGGTTCCACAGTTGCAAGATGTTACAAACTACATTGCAAAGGAACACTTTAACTGCTAGTTGAAATAAAATGCTGTTAACTTTGTTGACTACTGTATTATTTGAGTTCAATGCTGCCTATTTTTTGCACTGTGTCAACAACAACTGCATTATAAATTCACAGTCTGAGAAGAAGGGAGTACCACTGAAACATTAAAGAGGGAATGTAATGCTCCTGAAGTTAATGGACAAGTCAGATTTAATGAAGCCTTTGCAGTTCTTTGGAGAAATGTGATAGATTTCACTAAAGATATTATTTATAGAACTGCCTTTCCCTTAGCTGAAGCTCAGATGCGAAATTTGAAGACAAATCTGCTTTTGTTTTTCAGTATCTAGTTCATAGATTTCTCTCAAAGAATATGAGCTCATCTTGAGTTATAATTAATATTCTGTCAAAGATGTGTAAGATGGCAAATTAGTGGTCACTGAGTATATATTTTGAAATTAATTCAGGGATTCTGTTATAAGACTAATCACTTCATGCACCTTTTTTTTTTTACCCAGCACTTTCTTTGCTTACAGATAATAAATAAAATTACTTGTTTAAAAAAGCCCTTTTTTTACCTTATACAAAATTAAAAATAGTAATTAATTGAAAAAAAGTCCATGAAGTTCCAAATTATTGTTTATTATAATAAATCCTATATAGAGTTGCTCAAGTTAATTCTCCTGAGTTAACAAATTATACAGTTTAAAAAATAGCCATTGCTGGAAATAAGGGTAATGTTGCTGAAAAGAATATAGTATGAAATGAATGTTCTTTAGCAATCACATTTTATGGGACACTTGTAATCTGAATGAAAATAGCCTTTGTAAGATAGTATTTTAACTTCTCTTTTGAAAATAAAGATAGCTTTATTCATCTTCAATCTCCTACCATTTTGTATTTCTCCATGACTAGAAGATATCATTTCCATGGTAATATCTTTCATTTTTTTAGAGACTTGAGTTCTTGGGTGTATTTCTTTTTGGAATCAAAAACAATGTTGGCAGATTTTATTAAATTCCCCTGTGGTTTTACTTGTTCATGCACTTGGTATGAAATTTGATGTGTAAGAAATCAGAGTATGATGTTTTATTTTATTCCTTGGTCATTGATTACTTCTCTGTGATTGTTTACTGTCAAATTCTTCATTATGCTACCCTATCAGGATATCAGGCAGAAAATTTTGCCAGTCAGAATGCGCATGATAGAATATGAAGTGACTTTTTAAAATTTAAGCTAGTGAAGTAGATAGATATAATGGACTATTATAGAATGCTACTATGCATCAGAGTTGTACTTCAGAATAGGGATAATGAGTTGTTATTCTGTGAATTATTAAGATCCGTATGCTTAAAATGATGTAATTTAGTTTTCTCTGTATGGCTTTCAAAAATAAAATGATCTTTTTTCTCTACTTTTAAATGCAAAATCCATAGAAATGGAAATTAGCTGCAGCTGTGATTTTATGAATGGTTTCCTAGAAACTACATTGAAGGAAACTTTAAACCACAAATGAGTTTCATACTGCTCCTCTAAGCAAGTGCAGATGGGAGATTTGTGAATTTTCATCATAGCTAACAAAGTGCTTTAAATGTGCTTTATGAAGGTGATGGCCACATTTTTTAATGTTTAAGGTAACATTAAATAATTATCATCTTTATGTAATATTTTAATAATAGAAACTGCTGAAATCATCTATTAAGATGAGAAACTTATTTATTATAATTTAAAAATACATTTTAAAGATGATATTAAAGGTTAATTGATTTTGTTTATTCATACAAACTCAGAATTCTCATAATATCTTTTATAATTATCATTCTAATGATCATAATTTATTTAGTTTGTTAAAGCTAGATTATAAAATTCATTTGTATAAAACATGCAGTGCATTCTTGCTATAGGTAGGGCACTGATAGTACTTTTGGTGAAAATATTAAAATAATACATAAATAGGTCTTTTTATAGTTCATAAATTCACTGGGAAGATAAGAAGTATTTGCTGACAATGATTGATCCCAGGCAATTTTAGAGCTGATCATTAAACACATAAATTTTTATGCCCCAAAAAGATAGATGCATATGAAATTATACTATTTGAGCAAGTAATATTCAAATCACCTTAATTTTTGTTTAACAAAAGGTGTACTGCCTTAAACAAAGAAAGAAGATGTAGCTTATATGGAAAACAAATAGACATTTGGCAAATCTTGTGGCAAGATTGTGAGATATGAGTAGATGATTGAGTATATGTTTATTAGTAAATACATATTAATATAACAATAAAATTCCTCATTAAAAAGTTTGTAAAAAGTTTGCCATCACTAATCCACATGAAAAGAAACTCATACCTCTCCAATATTTGCATATTAATGGCATTAAATAACACACACACACACACACACACACACACACACACACACATATACACAGAGAACTAATATTAGCCTGAAAGTAATTTCAATGGAAAGTGTCTTCTGTCTGATTGATCCATCACAACATTTTATATTTTCTTAGATAGAGACATTGTGTATCAAATTTGCGGATGAAACAAATCTTGACTTATTAAAAAATTGACTTATGGAATCAGGACCTCTAATGTTATAACAGCATCAAAGAATTACCTATCAAATCAAATGAGATACATTTTAATAAACATTGATGTATTTTGATATTTTGGTTCAAAACATAAAATGCTACAATTATAGATAAGCAGCTACTCACTAAGTAGTGAATTTTATATGAATTCCCAGTCTGCTCTGATTAGGGAGACTGCTAATGTGATCTTACACACTGCTTAATGAACGCATACTCTCTGTGCTAGCGTATTCTATCAATAGCTTATTTTTCCATTATTTAGGATGAATAGCTACCTCATACTCAGCATAGTAACAAACAAAAAATCCACCTTTCCAAATTGTCCCTTCTCTGACATTTTACTTTTAAGCAGCTCCTGGTCCTTCATTGCTTAGTCTAGAAATTTATGAGTCAGTCTCATCTTCTTCACTCCTTTTATATAATTAATGTTCTGAGTATTCTGTTCAAATAGTGGAAAACATATTATGAAGGAATTTTTTTAAAAGATTAATAATTTTCAAGATTTTAATATATTTACATGATTAATTTACATTCTTAGTGTTGTGCTTATGTAGAGAATGGCAAAGATAAAAATTAAAAGGTTAATGAATAGCCCAGATCAGAGATGAAGGCTGAAGAGAAGTGGGAGAAAGAGAACATAAAGAAAAGGCTGCAAATATGCACATACACAAAAGCTCTTTATTTTTATGTCTGTTGTCTAAATCACTTTTTAATCCACCTCCCATTCTTCTCTACCCGCTTCATATATTGGTCACATAAAATGACATCTAAGAACTCTTTAGCTAAAGGCATTTGTGTAATAATTAATATGTCTAATTATGCAAAAGAAAAAGTAGTCTTAGAAAGGATTCACGTTATGAGCAGACAAGGATTCTTGCTATTGCTGTGTTTAGTTTTTTTAGATGAGTTTTTTCCAAGAAATGCCTGCAATTCTACTGCCTCAGTGATCAAATGCACATTTTTTATTGGAAGTTGTATTTCCTTGAAGTTTACTTTAACTGACTTAAGCAATTTTAATTGGTTACCATTCATATGAAAAATTATTTAGAGTTAGATTGGAAGTAAAAAAAAGCTAAAGCAAAATTCAATCATTTATTTACTCTTGATTTTTATGTACTAATTTAAAAATGTTTATGGAATGTAAGTTACAAGATTATGTTTTCAAGTAACATATCCCTGTAAGCAGATAAAAATATGTAACAGAATTGCAATCACAATTGAGAAGAGGTTATTGCTAAGCAACTGAATAATATATCATTAAGTATAAAGAAAAGCAGAATTCTGTTGACTTTTTTTCCATTTTTCACCTGAAATTAGCTTTTCTTCCAGTAAAAAAAAATTACTTTCATATTGTAGAGTACCTATCATAAATATTCTTAATATTTAAAGTAAATTTTTGGCTTTTGGTAAACATTAGTTTTGTTTGTAATTTTTATTTTCTCTAATATGCCATATTCCAAGACAAAACATATTCTGAATATGCATCTAAACTCACAATATTCTTCCATGCCTTCTTAGAATAGGATGAACCTAAAATTAAAAGCATGACCCTACTTGCAGAGAGGTAGAGTAAGATGTCAGTAACTTTGGGACCACATTTTCTTTAAAATGTAATTATATTTGGCTTTGGTTAAAAACTTTATTGCATATTCCATTATAATGCAAAGACACAAGGATCTATACCTTTGTATCTCTCATGCTGAACACATTTTTATTTAATCACACATATTCTAAGAATGACTCAGATTTCTTCTGTGTGGAACAAGTCTGCAATTGCCTAAACATACACTATACTTTAAATGGCCAGTATATTTTAAGCGATGCTCAGTATATCAGAGTTAATAGCTTCTATCTAGTTCATCACAATTTGATTTCAGTTAAACTTTGATAGAAACATCGAACCTAACAAAAACAGTAGCAGTCCTGTCACTGGATAATACAACAGGACAACCCAGACCTCTGGGGTGACTTTCCTGCCTGTGGACTGTCATAGTTCTGAAGTAAATTTATTAAAGAGCATTTAGATCTTTAACAGAACTGTGTCCAGTCTCCTTTCTGTCACCACAATAGTGGTCATCCAAATAACACCTCAAAAAGAAAACACAGCAATGTCTCCAAAGTACAGCTAATCTTAAAGTCTTTTTTAAAATTGTTTCTTTTTTTTCTGATCTAAAAATAGCATTAAAATTACATTGGCAGATATTGTAAGAAGCAGATATATGTACTAGAAAAAAGTTCTGATGCACAACAGAGCCAGGTAAAAGAATGTGATAGAACAGGTTGAAATTTCAAAGAAAAAACTTTAATAAATTTATTGGGAAATTAATTTGCAGAATGAACTTGAGGCATTATGAATACTTTTAAAAAGTCTATATTTATTGTATAATAATTGACATTGCCTGTTTGTAGTTTCTCTCTTCATGTGGATGGTTAGAGAGAAAAAAATGTGGAATAATTTTCACTGAACGAACATAAACTTAATGACATTCGATTTTTAAATCTTTTGTGCCAAAACTTTATGTATACTATTTCTAATTATTTAGCTTTTTCATTGAATTAATTTACATAAAACTATACACATGAATTCACCTTTGTTATGGTTAATCAATATTTGCATAAATAGTACTCATTTTTTTATATTTTTCTGTCCACAAATACATTCTTGTTTTAGTATGAAAACTCTGTAGCCCATTTCTTATTTCAAAGTCAGAGTCACTCAAGGAATATCTTTTAAGCTATTTAAATAATGGTTATTCATGCTTATTCTGTATTTGAATTTTTATCTTATACTTTCTCTTACTTTCTCCTTTAATCATTATCAACATATTATAAATAATCTTCTCCCCAAATAAGAAGAAAAGATACATCAGTAAACCAATGCTCTCTTTCATATGTTTTGTTAAAAAAAATGTTCAGGGATTGTGAAGTCAAATTCCTAACTTTCACATTTTGAAGACCTGTTGAGTATTCTGAGTCTTATGCATTTCTGAATGAATTAAGAAAAAAAATAATGGTAAATAAATGTGATGAGGGCAATGGTTAGAAGTTCCAGACTCAGTGAGTGAGCATAGCTGCTTCTCTTCACCAAATCTGAAAGGATCATGAAGAGAATTATTCAGGAAGGGATGATTACACAGATTTGGAGATAGGGTAAAGCAGGGGTGGGGCAGGGTGTTCTGAGTGTGGGCAAGGAGACAGCTTGCCTCTGGTCAGCACATGGCAGGTCACACTCAGGACAACTGGTAAACAGCTGTAGAGAATGCCTAGGAGGTCACAGCTCTGGAGATCCTGCGGTAGATGCAGGATTTGCAAAATCAAGAATTTGTTGCATTTGTACAGAATTAGGATGGCAATCAAGGGAGCCTTTTCAACATAATGTAACACTGCCCTCAGTAATTTCTGTAGATCGATTTCTATAACAAGCATTTTGTAACAGTATATGTAGAACACTACCCACAGATTTTTTTCCAATTTGAAAGGAGACATTTTCCTTTTAGATTAACATTTTTTTTCCTACATAGATGTAGTGAAGTTTGTGCTGAGCATCAGTCAAAACAAATAAATGAATATTTGTGTGTTACATAAGATCAAGCCAGTCATATATACTATTCCATTTGAGTTTCAATTTTGTTTCAATGAAGAGAGAACAATTGTTGGAACACATTTGATCATCTCTTATTATAGAAATACATTTTCCCCTTCGAGTTTTAAGATTACATCATAAAATTTTCTACTAAAATAAAGAGATAAATACACAGTGAAGTTATTTCATCAAGTAGAACACATTGAGTATTATCAGATTATTATACTCCAGATACGTATTGTATATTTATATGTAAAATATATAGAAATAAGGACATGGTAAATTGTAAACATTCAGTAATAGCAAAATTGTGAGGTAGCATTTTTCATTATTCTTAGCAAACCTTATGGAAATAAGAATAGTCAAAACTACAGTAGTTTTGTGGGAAAAATCACTTATATAATGTTGGTTGTTGGGTACATTGGCATAATTCTAAAGACATCAGTAAGCAATTCTATATAAAGCTTTTATGTTTGATGCTGTTTCACTTCAATATTAAATCCTACCTCAATGAGCTAATGAAAACTACAGGAAAAAAAATGCTGTTTTCAGAGATGTCCATTGCAGCATTCTTTGTCATTATGTAAAATTGGAAATTACCCAAATGCCTTATAATTATGGAGTGACTAATTAAACTAGGGTCTATCTTAGCAATGAAATACTGTGATACCTAAAAAAATTATATATATATATATATATATATACACACATACACACACATACATATATACATATACATATACACATATACATATTTTAAAATGCTGGAACTTTCTTATACTATTAATGCAAATAAAGAAAATATACATTTAGTTTTCTTAAAAGTATTCAAAATAAATGCAAATGGGTGTTTGTGCACATTTTAGTTAACTATAATTATCTTCAAATAATAGATTTCTGCATATATTTTATTATTTCCACAGCTCAAAGACTAGTTTCCTTTTCAGTCAGAAAACTATTAATTTTATATTGTGTTATAAAGCTAGTGCTATCCATTAGTATTGACATTTTCAGTTTTTTAGGTGATTCTAGGCACATTTTTTGCACAGTTTTGGTCACGTGACCAATAGCACAGAGAGCCACTGGGAAAATGGCAAGAAACAGAAGGACCCAAACCAAATACTCCAATAACATGGAAAGAAGGTGGGAAGTTAAAAAAGTGAAATGAAGATCTGGTGATTCCTTAATTCAGTATTATCAACAAAACTAATTGCAGTGAAAGGTCAACACTTTGCAAAAGAACCAAGATCTAACATATTTGGCAAATGTATTCAGACTGGAAGATGATGGTATTCATACAAATCATAGGTTATCAGCTATGAATCGAGATTCTACACATGGCAACTTAAACAACAATTTAAAATAATCAATAATGAAACTTTCATCAATTGGTAAAATCCTAGCAATTTTGAGCATCAATCTGGACAATATATATATATATATATAAATTTTTTGATTTCTGTACAGACTAATCTGAGTTTAGAAGAACTATTAAGAGACAGGAACTGTAATGCATAAGATTTAAACTTTGTTGATTTTATTCACCAGGACACTTTTCAGCCTTGAGAACAAAAACCTGCCATTTTACTAGCTTAGACTGTCAGAACAAGAGTTTAAAACTAAAAGAGCAGCTCTAAATTTAAGAGGAATTCATGAAAGAGAATAATACTCAGAAGGGATGAAACAACTGAATCTTTGTACAGAATCTGCCTAAAATTTTATCTGATATATAAATTATTGATGTGGGTTAAAAAATTGTGCATGAGAGTAGAAGGACCAGGGAAAAAGCACTTCTAGCAGCTGAAGAACTGATTGGAGATTTCACCTGCCTCCAACCTTGAGGGATGATGCATTTGGAGTTTAAGTTCAGCTAAGGTGACTACTTTTTAGAATAAAATGTTTTTTTTTTCAGAGAAATGCAAGAAAATTCAATTCTTTTCAATTTATTGTTACTAATCTTCACTATCCAATTAAACAACAGTAAAGAAACTGGAAAATATGAAGAAAAAATCATTGACAGACTATAACAATGGTGTGACCAAATTGTTTCTATTAGTAGACAGAAATGTTAGAACAGCTATTCCATTTTCAAGGAACATAATGAATGGACACGGAATGGAATATCAGCAGAGAAATAGAAACTATAAAAAGAATGAAATGAAAATTTCAATGCTGAAAATTCAGTAACTGAAATGAAAAGGAAAACCACTGTAGGTTGAAAAGAAGATTGGAAGAGACAGAAAACAAAATCAATTGAGTCAAAGTTGGAACTTATCCCAATCTGAAGGACAGAAGAAAAAAAAAATTGAAGAATAATGAGTGTAGCCTCTCAGACAATGCAATATCTCTTACGAGGTAATTGGAATTCCAGAATAACATAAAAGACTTGGGACAGAGAAAAATGTTCCAAAGGAATAATGGATGAAAGTGTCTCAAAAGATATCAACATACAGATCCTAAAAGATCAGTAAATACCCCCAAATGATAAATACAAAGAAAAAAATACATCCAGGCACATCATAGTCAAAGTTCTGAAATCTAAAATGAAAGAGAAAATCTTGAAGTTATCTAGGGAGATGGGATGATGATACAAATGGAAATAGACTATTCACTAGAAAAAAGGTAATAATATCTTTAGAATTAAGGGAGTTGGTGGGAGGAACTAGAGCAAAAAACACAGTTGACCAGAATTTCATATCCACAGAAGCTCTCATTCAAAAATGAATGTGATGTCAAATGTTTTCTCTCATATGTTGAAAATAAGTAGAGAAAAATAACAGAAAAAAAGGCAGGGAGTGGTAGGATCAGATATCACAAACATAGGAAAAACAGTGAAGCAGAAGAAGGAGATTGGGAGGGAGGTGGGACAGGAAAAGGGAGGAAATGTGGAAGGAATTTCATAAAAATATGTTATATAAATATATGAATATACCACAGGAAATTTAACCTTGATGTATATGTGTACTAATTAGTAATAAATGAGTAAAAGGAAGATCAGTAGAGTAGAGGAAGGAGTATAGGTAAGGAAGAGGGAAGGATGAGGAGGAGAAGGGGGATTAAAATCAAATTCCATGCATGTATGATTTTGACAAAATGAACCCAACCACTATGTATAACTATAGTGCTCTAATAATAAAAAAAGCTGTTCAAGTTCATAATGCACTCTTATAAAGTATACTTTTACAAAGCATATTTAAAAATGAATGCGAATAAAAAAATTAGATACACAAGATAGGATGATTTCATCATTATGAAGCTTGTACTGCATACCGTTGAAAAGGATGTTCTTAAGTGTAAAAGAAAAGGGCACTTGATGGAGACTCAAATGTACAGGAAGAAGATTATGAAAAAGAAATACTTAATTCTATGTCTGTATATGTTCATGTTGGAGACTTCATTTTTCAATTTTAACATGGAAAAGACAATGATGGAAAATTCTTTGATATTAAAAACAATGATTAATTTTGAAACAGTGAGACTTGTGGAAATATATTTGCCCCTTTATTATGTTTCTTATCTAGGAGGATATCATCAGACATATACTTATAATTGTATAGATTAGGAACAAATATCATTCTGATTTTTGTGTATATGATAGCCTCCAGTTTTATATTGCAATGTAGGAGAGTCTAAATATTATTCATCTTTTCACTTAAAGATCATTTCCCTTATTCATATTATGATATGATTTTCACTCAAAAAAATAAAAGCATAAAGTTATTGTTTTTAGTTTTATGGTGTGAACCTTAATTTCACAGCATGTCAACTGTGACACTGAGAAAAATGCTGACATTTTATTTTGAAAAGATGGAGTTGCTTGGTCTTATCATTTTGATGTCTTTAAGTCAGACTTACAATTAATGTACGTGCCTGTTGAAATATGTTTTGCTTTAAATGGTTTTTCACATTATGGATTTTACAGTTTGGGGAAAAATATTTCACTTGGACCAAACCTTTACTTTTTTCTTCTCTGAAAACAAATCATATACTTGAAATCAATTAAAATCAATTATTTAGTAGAGAAATCCAAAGTATAACATTAGCAGGCTGGCTCTTTTATTTCCAAAATCATTTCTTCCAACCATTTTTTTTATGTCAATGGATACAAGATAAGGCTTATTCTTATTAATTTATCTTAGAATTGCACTACATTCAGTGTTAAGATAGGCTCACATCTCTATCTCCTCCTCCTCCTCCTCCTCCTCCTCCTCCTCCTCCTCCTCCTCCTCCTCCTCCTCCTCCTCCTCCTCCTCCTCCTTCTCCTTCTTCTTCTTCTTTTTTAATTTGGCCATTGCTCCAGTTGGTCTCTGAATAATATGCAACTTATTTATTTCTTTCCCCTTTAAGTGACACTTTAGAATTGTTGCACATTTTAGTTTACTGTTCAGACAGAAATGATCTTAAAACAAACTCCCTTATATCACAAGAATCCCCATGTTTGATTTATTACTTTCCCTATAGAAATCAACATGTCATAGTGTTCACTGTATATATCGGGTAGTAATCTATAGGTGGCTAAGAGCAGAGATCTGTGCCTATTAGAAATGGCTTTTCTTGTAAAACTTAACTACTTTTAGCTAATGCATCCTAAAGCTGGGTGCCAGCATTCTGACACTCTGTTCTTTCTTCTTCTATCCACCGTCACTTAGCAGATGGCCTTAAGCCCACAGAACTGCCAGGCTGCATCCACTAATGACCTTATTATCTGCATTCTTTATCTTCTGGGGACAAGGCCAGCATTTGAGACTCTGCTGTTTGTACAACACAGAAAGACTGTTCCCTGAGTTGGAAGTAAGAGCTGAACTCTAGCTCAGGAACTGCTCCTCAGGTTTTACTCCCTAAGGACAACACAGTTTTGCTAAATTCATTGGTCCAGAGTGAGAGCCTTTTTAAAATTCTTACCATGTTGCAAACTTATTGGGAATACACATGGGATTTTAGTTTAATAATTTGTGTGTGTGTGTGGGTGAGGTAGGTATTAGGGATTGAAACCAGGGGTGCTTTAACACTGAGCTATATCCCCAGTCCTTTTTTATACTTTCATTTTTTATTTTGAAAATGGTAAATTGCCAATCCTGGCCTCACATTTGCAATCCTCCTGCCTTAGCTACTTAGTTGCTGGGATTAAAGGTATGTGGCACTATGCTCGGGAATACTTTTTATTTCTTTAAAAAAATATGGAGTAAGATTAATGAATACAAACAAGAAAGTATCACCTAACTTGGAAACATCAGTAAGTACATATGAGACTATCTCCAGAATGCATGGAAAAGAAAGAGCTGGGTTTTATCACATCATTCTGTCTAGAAAACTTGAAAGGAAATAGTAATGAGGCTGTTCCCTGGAATAAGTTGAAATCTAGGGGATGTAGACAGGAACTGACTTGGAGTCCCAGCACTCAGTGAGTTGATTTTGCTTTTACTTATTTGTTTTGATTGATTGATTATATCTTTGACTGAGAGTGAACAAGTAAGGATATTTATTTTTTAAATTAGTTCTTGTTTAACAAACGTGTAGTGTTTACTAAAAAGAAAAAGACTACATAAAAAACACATGTCACACACACCAGTCGCACTGATTTGTCCATAGCTCACTCAGATTCTGACATAATTTAGAATTATGCCCTTAGTACAGTGGCTCTGTCTTTCCTTGGAGCTCAAAATCTTAACTGTCAAACTTCCCCTCAACTCATTAAGACTCATTTGTCTGTGTCAGTGACATGTCCTCAAGAGCCAGCTCATGTGAGCTGCTTTGTCTCACAGCCACTTTTAACAAGGCTGGTTTACAAGAAGAAAGAATCTATTCTTTGGATTGTATCTCAGGACATCATACAGCTTCTTTTTTGTTTGTTTGTTTGTTTGTTTTTACAAAGTTTCATTTACAAGGAAAAGTGCCAATTAAGCACCATCTACATAAATTAAATGACACTTAAAATATTAATTTCTTGAAGAACTCAACACAAAGTATAATACACTGGCTTAAATGAACATAGTAGAAAAGGAACTCTGACCACCTTAGCTGAAGGACAACAGGTTCTGCAGGATAATCTCTTAATACGCTGTTTAGAACTGGCTTAGTGCCATATGTTGTGATAAAAATAAAACATATATACCTCTCTGATAATCTAATTCAAGGGTAGATTTTGTCTCATTCCAAAAGTAGGTGATGGACAAAGTGTCTAAATTTAAAGCTGTGCTTTCTAATTTCTTTTAGTGTAGTTTTATAGAAAATTGAATGCAAATAATTCCTAGGTTAAAACTATGTGAATATACTTTGGAGTACCACATTTTAATAGCTGAATACTAAAGATTGAAAGTGACTATTATGTATAATTATAATGTACTGGTAAAAACTTTAACGAAAAAGGAAACAGCATGTTTAATAAAAATGGAGAAAATTAATAAAAATATCTTCATGAAAGGCTGTTAAAATGATCCAAATTCTCTGAAGCATTTTTTCTGCGCTCTTATATAAAAAGAAACTATTGAGGCTTTAAATTTCTATGCATAAATGTTTTAGTTTCTAATGTTTTGTTAATAACATCTATGAACTCTGAATTTGAAACTCCCATAGCCAAGTGAAAAAAGTTGTATGTAATACAGATTGAAAGTGAGAAGAATAATAAAGATCACGTGAACTAAATGTACAAAGGAGGGAGATACTGAGATTAGGGAATTCATTTCAGAAATGTTGTGTTGGAATGGAATTTGAAAGAACTGTCAGAGCCTACTAGGTAAAATACAAGAGGCAATCTATTCTATCACTCAAAAACTTGAAAGGAATTGAAAGGCAAGGATATGTAGGAAGGAGAGGGGTACAGGTAGCCAGAGGCCTCTGGACTGCATAAAGGTGACTGGGTTTTATTGAGTAGATAACAGAGGGTGGTGTCAGAAATAAATGGAATCAGCAGAGTGGCAGGATCCTATTTGTGACTCAAGACAATTGTGGAGGCCTTAATGAGAGTCAATAATAGCAACAAGGGGTCTGAATTAAGAAAGGGAATGTTGCAATGGGGAAGTATTTCAAAATACCAAATAAGAGCAACTAGAGTACAAGTGGTAGAAAAGAACACATTAAGGAAATATTTAGGAAGTAGAACTAAAAACATCAATTAAAAAGGAAGAACCAAAAAGGAAAAAAATCTATCAGAAGTTTCTGGGTTTCACTGTTGCCATAGATCATTTATATGAAAAAACTTAACTTGGGGCAGAAATAATGATAAAATCTTAAGAATGAAGATTATTCATGTTTTTTTTTGAAGTGTTGTGTATTTATATGAGCATTGCTTTAATTTAGGTCAGTAAACTATATCTAGTGGTTTTTGACTTTTAAATACCAAATTAGGTTTTTGTAGATATCTGTCTACCACCACCATCACTAGACATTTTGTTCCTTCTTGCTTCTTTTTCCCCTTGGATCTGAGCTGTCTGGGTAACTCCTGTTTCTACCAGTTGCCAGGCATGTGACTTTAATAAAGTAGGGAAACCTTTCTCTGACCTCACGTGTGTTACCTCTCAGAAGGAGGCATTAATAATAGAACCTACCAAAAAGGGCCAATGCAAGATTTCCATCACCTAATACCATGATGAGCTTAGTTCATTTATCTTTTAGGAAAATACAAGTTAAAAATTAAAACTTGTTATTTTGAAAAAGTCCTTTGGAGTCAACTCAAAGAGTACTCTTTGGATCATAGTTATGTTAAGTTCTAAGCATCTAAAAGTCTCATTGATTAAAATTTATCCCAAATACATTAAGAAAAATTCTGAAATGCCAAACGTACAATCCTTACCAATTTGTATGATTGCCAGTAATTATTGGCACTGACAAATATAATCTAGTATATTTTTTTTAAAAAAATGAGTATCCTGCCACTAATTGAGAGATAGCAGCATAAAATTAGAGCTGACTGTCTAAACGACCCTTTAGATAGTGATTTCTTACAGAAAAATATGTCCTTGTTTTTTCAAATATTCATAAAATTATTATATTCCACTTAAATGCTCTAAAGTACCTAGTATGTTAAAAATTTCAGTCATTCCTTCAAAGTCAGAAAAATAAGATTTTAAAATGTAACTTTACTTATGTTTACTAAATTCATTTTTATAGTATATAATGACTCAAAGCCAGCCTGTTTGGTTTTTTAGTATATTTAGTGCTATATGATTTGCAAACATGAGTTCAGTTGGTGATGCAGGGGTGGCCCTGGTTTAACTTGCCGCCAGAATATGGAGCTGAGAAACAAAAGCCTTACCTTAGGTGACAGATTTAATGAGCACTGGGGTTCAAACTCAACCCAGTTGCTCAGACTTCCAGGTCAATATTGCCTCCTATGCAGTCTCTTTCTCATTATTCATCCCTGTTGTTTTATCTATTTACACAATAGATACAGCAGATTGTGTCTTGTAAATTTTCTTAAAGAGACAGGTAGCCATCAATTACCAAGATTTATAATTAGTTAGTTGCAACTGATGACACTGTAAAATTATAAGCATATAAATCTTTAGAATGCCAAAAAAAGTGGTTTGGCAACTGTGGGAAATACTGGGTTTCCTTAAAAGCTTACCTGATGAGAAAATATTTATCTTCATCTTTTTTTAAATTCAAGTGGTACTTCTGATTTCGCCTATTTTAATTTGGTGTTCTGCCCAAGTCACTGTTTGGATCTGATCAAAATGACTTGGTTTCAATGCACTCCACACTTCTGGATTTTCCACAGTCATCATTGATTACTAACATAACACCCCTTTTGCACCCCCACCCCTGCCCAGCTACCACAGTATTACTTTCATTATTTGACACATTTTAGGTGAACAGAAAATTCATCAGACAGCTTCACTACTAGAAGACACATAGACACATATAGACATCCAGAAAGACCTCATGGCAGCCTCTACCTCTCAACTGGTTAATGAAGCCATGGAAATTGGCTTTAAGGAAACTCTGGTCTGCTTTCAATATTCATGATCTACCTAATTAGTGACTAATTAACTTATCATATTGAAAATCTAGAGGAAATATACATATTAAAAAAGTAAAATAATATACCCTGTTTATATTTTATTGGTAAAAGAGTATATTCTGATTTCTTTCAGACAGTGAAGAGTCATAGAAATAAGTATCCAGGGGTTCTTGAGTTTACTGACCACACACACAAAAAAATATGTATATAATGTCAATGCATCATGATGAACTTTGTTTTCTCTTTTATACTGAGTGAGAAAGGATCTTGGGAATTTTTTGAAGCATTGCTCTGACTAAAATGAAGGAGAGAGTTACTTTTATTCTGAGACATAAATGTATTTTTAAAATTTAAATGTTTTTACCATGCTTGAATACACTGTAACAGTAGGCAATTTCTTGCCATATTTGTCTCTGTTAAAGTTTTGGACTTTATAAAGCTTATAGCAACTTTACTAAATCTTACTTGTCTTTACTTGCCTAATCATGTCTGTGATCTTTAATTATGCCAATTAGATTTGCCTTTAGAAAGTATGCTTTCAATTTTAATGATGTGGTCTATACTTTTCTTATCATTGAGACACAAAATTACAAGCAAAGACATTCTGGAAGAATTATCTTGTCATTGTTCATAGATTTTGAAGACAGTGTGGGCCCAAGGGCAAAATTTTGAAAGAGACAATGTATTCTTTGGTCTTTCTACTGTCTTATTCTGGAGAATTTTTCTTGTTTTTAGATATTTTTAACATTTGCTAAGCAGCAGGTCTTTCTTGAAGGTTATGCCCCCCCCCCTGAGATTTGGATTCCATGTTGATAAAATTGATATAATGATGTATACTTTTACCTCCTCTTAAGAGAACCAGAAATCAAAATGAAAAATTCTGTTAGAAAAAAATGATATTAATAAAATATTTATCAACTAGAAAAACCCAGTGATGAAAGCATGCTGGTCTACAGTCCTAGTTCATACAGTGTAATACTCCTGTGGTAAAACATTTTTATACTCTACAGTGATATACATATAAGACATAAGCCATTAGTAACATTGGTCAAATAAATATTAATAGGTGATTCTCAGAATTAAGAACATTAATTTATAAGTACAAACCAAGAGTAGTGGATTTACAGAAGGTAGATCACATAGTTTTTTGAAGGAAAGTGTTCCTTCCAGAATATATTACATCAGATTGCATAACTAGTTAATTTTTGTCTACTATGTCTGAGAATGCACTGGCATGTCAGTGAAGATTTTCATTGTGTTCCCTAAATATACTTATAGAGTTAAAACACCAGAATAATGTGATATTTTGTTAAATAAATAAACGGAACTAAAGTAAACTTACTGATTGTATTTTAAATTTTTTGTTTTGTTTTGTTTTAGTCCTGGGGATTGAATCCAGGGACATTCTACCTCTGAATTATATCCCCATCCATTTTTATTTTTTATTTTGAGATGGGGTTTCAAGAGGCTGCAAAGGCTGTCCTTGAAATTGTCATCTTCCTACTCAGCCTCCTAAGTCACTGGGTACAGTGCCAGTCCTAAAATTCATTCATTTCCTGTAACTATAATGTATGATTAGGTGGAAAAATATAACTCAACCCTGATTTCAACATAGTTTGGTTTAGACCCCATCTCCATAATTACTAACCATGTCAACTCCAGGAGTTTAATCCACTGTACATTTATTGAATATACACAATATGTAGTGACTATATAAAAAATATAATTTGTTTTCTCAGTCTCCAGTTAGCTCACATTCTATACAGATGGATAGACCAGAAAAGAGATCATTATAACATAAAGGAACCTTCTGTTCTTATGGGAAGGTATCTATCTCAATCTGTGTGGGAAAGGGCGTGAATATTAGTGTGTGTGTGTGTGTGTGTGTGTGTGTGTGTGTGTTTAAGAGCAGGAATAAAAGGGGGAGAGACACGGGTAGGGAAGGAAAACTCAGGTAGAGAACTGAAACTCAAGTTAGGCTTTAGACATTTCACTTAGCTTTCCTTCCCTTCTTTGCAAATTGGAGGAAATAATATGGAGCATACTTCTGAAGGATGAGGAGATTAAATATGATTATATCCTGGAACCTGGCCTGGAGTAGGACAGAACCTAAAACAAGGCCCACAATAAGAGTGTAAGGAAGGTTTGTGTGGACTTCCAGTCTAGGATTTGGGCCCCCAATCTCTGTTTCTAGGCCTCAGGAGAGAGAGAATCTATACTAGTAGATGAATCATTTATCTACAATATAGGGGGATGGAAGAATAAAAAGTAGTGATATCGTTGGGAAAGAGGATGTCTGTAAGTCGAACAGGTCAGGATGGTGGTTGTCCTCAGAATAAGCAGTTGTCTGTGTCTCAGGCCTAGACAAAGGGGCAGGAATCCAGCCATTCAACAGAAGAAGTGAAATGGCTGGAACAGGCAAAGGAAAGGAAAGCTAGAGTTAAGGACCCAGAAGGTTCCAGTCAGATTAAGAGTCTGACCCAGTGCATGGAGGCTGAAGGCCACTGCTAAAAGGGAGACTTGCACTGGCTGATAGAGTAGCCGCTTATTGCTGTATCCTTGACAATTGATCCAAATGCCCTTTATCTTTCATGTTCAAGTTTATGAGTAGTTTAGAAATCCAAGTGGGCCAATTCAGGTGAAGGGAATCAAGAAATGGTTGACATAAACAAGGGAACAGCATCTGAATTTTATAGTAGATTCTTTGTGAGGCACTGGGTTCAATCCTCAGCACCACATAAAACAATAAACAAATAAAATAAAGTTATTGTGTCCATCTACAACTGAAAAAAATTTTTTTTTAAAAAAAAGTTGTTGTCATGGGTGGGTTCTGGTGATGTGGCCTTCTTCAGGTCACAGTCAACATCTTGCCGTTTTCTGACCAGGTGGAAACAGTTTAAAAGGACCCCAATCCCACCATGAGAGATCTGCCTTATGACCAGTTACCTCCCAAACTACTCCCCACCTAATGCCATGGTATTGAGAATTAAGGTTTTGACATGTGACTTGGTGGGGGGGGCACTCAAAATTTGTAGTCTACACAGAAAAAGAAGACCCACACTAAATGTTATGGCAAGCCTTTGGGGCAGAGCAGCACAGCAGTGGACTTCAGATCCCTGCTTATGTGGGTGACTAGTTCTGTCATTTTGGGCAAGTCAATTACCCTCTCTCATCCTGTCATTCCTCCTTTGCAAAAAGAGGAGAAAACATCCATCTTAAACATGGTGTGGGATATTGAATTTAGTTTTTATTTATTTATTTGTTTGTATCAGACTTAACATTATCAACTACTATATAAAATAATACTTTCTCCTTTATCTTTATCTTATTGTTACAATTACATAAGGTTGACATTAAGCCATATAGAACTTAGAAGCAAAAACAAATGATGCTGAATTTTCTTTTAAAATTCATTCCAGGCAAAGCTAGTTTATTTTGCAAGCTTAATTTCAGATAAAACCCTTTTGTACTTCATATATTTTCTTTTTAAGTTAGGAAAATGTTTCTTTGATTAAGGTTGGGATATTAAGTTCTCACATTGAAAAATTTTCTCTTCAATTTGTTGAGGAAAATAGAGACATTTTAAGAATTTTTACTAAGTCAAAGTATCTTCTGGTTAAAACTGCTGGCAATTTAGGCAAAATTCATTTACTTCAAATACTGCTTCTAAATTATTGCTGTAGGAGCACAGTACTGATTAATGCTTGCACTTTGTGATTGTGGCTGAGGACCATACAATGAGCTAATTGTGCCCAGGTTTGCAAGTCAATGCATAATTTGATTCAAATGAGTGAATATGACACTAATTTTTAAAGTGGTAAATATTCCGACTGAAGATTTTAATGATAATTTCTGCACTCTGTTAAAAATTTCACAGAAATTTATTTACAATGGAAGGTTAAATATAGGTCTTAAAATGAATATGAAGGTAAGTACTTCTAGAAAATTGACTTTTGTAATAATATCAGGGGATTTGAAAGACTTAAGAAAGCAAATTTCTGTATTTAAAATAAGAGGATAAAATTGTTTTCTAGCTAGATGATTATTAGGTAAGGTGCAGAATGGTATAGTTGAATGAAATTTTAAAGTCATTTATTTTTATAGTCTTTCACATTTTAGGAACAATTTAAGTGGAGTAAATCAATCTCATTCAGGACCAATTAGATTCTAGATTGTTATTAAAATCATCTGAGGTTTAGTTAAATTGAAAAAGACTCTACCTTAATACTGTATAAAATTATTCTGTCAAATATAATAATTCTCTTTTTAATAACATAGTTGATTGTTACTGAGAATGCAGGACTGTGTCTTTGCTAATAATAAGTAAGTAAGATTACAAAGTTATTTAAGATGTAGACTGTATCAATGAAACTGGGTTGAATTGTGTCCCATTCACTCCAAAAGATACGTTGAGGAGTAAAGACTCCCAGTATCATAGAATTATTTTGAGCGTATTATAGAAGTAATGAAATTAAAATGAATCATTTGGGTAACCTTAATCCAATAAGTCTGAGAGCCTTATGAAAGGATAAAAAGGGTTAATTTACATATGAAGACAGATATCCACAGTGGGAAAATGATGTGAAGAGATAGAAAATGTCATTTGCAAATCAAGGTACTCCTGAGGCTGCATGATCCTTAGAGAAAGGCACTGATCAGATTCTCCCTTGTGGTGCTCAGAAGGAACTGACCCCACGTACACCTTGAATTTAGACTTCTAACCTCCAGAGCTGACAGACAATAAATTTATGTTGTTAAAAGCTACCCAGTTTTAGTACCTTATGTGGCAGTGCCCACAAACCCATACTCCCTCCTGTGGCTACCTGCTTAGTTTTGTCAAAGGGAGGCACAGAACACTGAAGGAGAGAAGGGGACAGTGATGTCAGGGCATTTGTTCTCTAGGCTCCCTGGTTGCAGAGACCCTTGGGTGGGAATACTCTCCTTTAAGGTGCTCTCCCCTTTTTATAGCTACATTCTTTGAATTCCTGAAGCCACTGTCTTTCATTTCCTATTCACATCCAGGTGTTCATGGTCTCCCTGCTGCTGCAAACTTTAAGGACCTGTGTCAATTCTTACGCTTCCCCCACACCATTTCAAAAAAATCCCTTATGAAAGTGTCTGGTTTGCATATGACATTTATTTCTTGGCATATGTTGACAGGTATAGCATCTCCTCTTTAAAAGAAAATTGATTATCTTACTTTGTGCTTTTACCAGACATTTCACACATGAAAACAATTATTATAAGATTTACGTAAGTTTTCTATCTTTAAGAGAAATTATTGGAAGCTATTTACTCTCTATTGAAAAACCAGTTCCTGTGTACCTTCAAGCATAGTGCAAATTGTGAACATATACTTACTGAATGAATGTATTGGTGAGTAATTATTTTTAAAATGTTTGTATGTTGCGTTTATCCACATGAAAAAAAAAAAGAGATTTTGGATAGATAACAAGAATAAGCATCTTAAAATAAAATTAATATGTGAAGGATTTCAGAAATAACAAAGGCAAGAAATAAATAGGGATGAAACTGGCACATGAAATGTCATGTGGCTTTGCGCTTTGTAACTGATAATGGAATGGCAACGAAAGATCAGTTGTGTAAATCACCGGTAACTATAAGTTAAACAAAAACTAATTACTAGGTGATGCCTATATATTTCAAATACTGAGACCAGATACAAATATTAATCCCCAGCGAATCCTTATGAAGAGGCAATCATGTCATCTAGTGAACAATGGCTTCAATATGTTTGTGCAGGTAAAAGTGAATTTTGTTGTGATGTTTTTGTACCACACACTTATGTGACTAATGCTGTTATGTCTATTCCAATGGAAGCAAGCTAAACAAAGTCATTCAGACCTGGTGTCATGGCTCCAAGCATGCATTCAGAGGACCTAGAATATATGAACTAGTAGAGTTTTAATAATAGTTTGATTTATGTCTGAAATATCTGCTTTTATATTATATGTAAATGGTACTTTTACTCGCTAAGATTTTGATCAGTGTGTTGGGACAAAAGATTTGTTTTAGAAGTCATAAGAATGCAGAAAACCATTGTTAACTGTGTTGGTTGGATGAACACATGTTGTTGTTGTTGTTGTTGTTTTAATCAGAAGTCCAGACTAATTATTAGGTTAAAACTGCTTATAAATATTTACAGCCACCTGGTTGAGTTTTTTTCTCTATTTAACAAATAAAATAAGAGCTAAAATGTTGAAAATAAAAGTACATGCTTAAATAAAAATACACCATAAGTTTCTAAAAGCTAGAATATATAATTTTCCTTTTGGTACTTCCTAGATTTTCCCAAACAGGTTTTGAATAATGAAATTTTTGGCACCTATATTAAATAATTGAAATAAAAGACATATGGAATAACTAATTTTAAAAAGCACATGTGATAAAATTTCATATTGCATATATATTTATTTTTGGTGGTCCAGAGTAGAAAATGTTAGTAGGAAATTCACATAATACTGCTTATGCTTTAGAGAAAACTAGATTTCAAATTCAAAATTGTAATCTTCAGCATGTACAAAGTAGAGCCATTGTGACTCAGTTTTGTACCTACCTACTAATAAATAAGCAAGCATCTAGTGAGGAGTGTGTGTGTGTGTGTGTGTGTGTGTGTGTGTGTGTGTGTGTTCTATTAACAATATATTCTAAATTCATTAAATAAAAAAGCAGACAATTTTTCAGGATCCATTGTCTTCTCTCAGTCTCACTTGAGCATCTTCTTGTCTTCTTGAACTGCTTGTGGTCTTATTATCTTGACAAGTTAAGAGAAGAAAGCTCAGAATCTCATTTCTCCGTCACTAGGCGTGGCTCTTATTTCTCCAGGTTTAAGCAGTAAAGTCCTTGTAATAAAATTTGTTATGATTCTTATAATTAACATGGCTATAATTTATGGTAGCATAATTTAATTTTGATGGTTCTCTTCTTAATCTGTTACCCATTCACAGAATGATCTTAGTATTATCTGTGAAAATTTTGTATATATGCACACACAAGCTCTTTGGTCTTGATGTGCCAAGAATCTCTTCCCTTCTTCAACAACTTCTTGGCTCCAAATACCTTACCATAAAACCACATCCTTTCTATTGCTTTCTGCTGAATATTGAGCGCTAGGTTGCATTTTTCATTTTCTCTAATGTTTCTTTCTTGGAGCATTTTGTCTGTCTTCACCTTTGGAAGAGATTGTACACAGAAAAATTTCTTTCTGCATCTTTTCTCATACCAGCAGAGCCATGGTATTTACTTTGTTGGAACTTATTCTCAACTTGTACATACTTAGATTTTCTGCATTTTCAGTAGGACCTCCCCCAAGTCCTCCTTATCTTATTCAGACCCGAGTTATCCATTGCCAGCAGACTTTCCCTGTGACAAACATCCTCCTGACACTCCTGTGTCTAGACTGCTACACCACCATTGGACAGTTGGTTGACACAGATGTGTATACATGAGTTTGAAGAACAAGCTCATCACCTCTGTGAATCAATGAGATGGCTAAAAAGTTAGTTGAGATTTTACCCAAACAATTTGGGATCTGTTTTAATGCAAAGAAAAACAAAATAAATGAGCAAGGTGCCAAATGTTCTACATCATAGTCTATGATGCAAATAATTTTATGATTTACATAAAATGATCTTAATAATTTTATCCTTAAAACATTGAAGTGATATAACTAAAGATAAACTTTGAAAGAAAATATTAATGGATTATCCAGAAAGTACCTAATTTAATGAGATTTACAATTCTGATGATTCCTCTGATGTAAACTTGTTTCACATTCTCATTTTGAAGTATAGAAGTAATTTACTTTCAGTACGAGCCAGTTAAATGCTAAATGTCATCAGCCAAAACTGGTCACATAGATTAAAGACAATTTTACCTAAAACTCTTATTTTGGGCAACACTTAAGAGAGTGTGCTAGCAGATATTGCATTAGACTACATTTAGCAAATAGTTATTTCATTTGTGAGAGATTCCTTTTTGATTTTTTGCTACACAAATAAAAGTCCAAAGATAGGCAATGAGAAGTTGTTACAGTGACAGCAGTTTCTTCAGGGATGCAGTGATCTCCTTTTAGCTTTCTGCGATTCTTGTTCTCATGCTTATAAGATGTTTGTTGGAACTCAAGCCATTATGTTCTTCTTTCAAGAAGAATGAAAGATGAAGAGCAATGGTCTTAGGGTACAGACCAGACCATTTGAGTCACCCTCCTTTAAGCTCAAAACTAATATTTTTATGACATCACATGGACAGTACTAGTTATAAGGATGGGTTTGAAATATAATTATTTACCTGGGAGCCATACTGATCTCAATAAAATCATTTCTGTTTTTAAACCAAAGAATATGTGGGAATACAGTCTCTGCTACAGAGAAGTAGATAACCTTTGAATGATAATTCATGCATAGTGAAAGCATCTCTTTAATTCTACAGTATAGGTTGTGTGTATGTCTGTATCTGTGTCTGTGTGAATGTGAGTATGCATACTTGCATGCAATGGGGTAGGATCCGAAGAAAAACATGCAACCAACATATCCAAAAGTAGTATCAACTTTGTCAACACATAAGTGAAAAGAAAGTGATAGTCTGAATATATCTTCATCATTACCCTATGAGAAATAATGTCAATTAGAGGTTATTCTTGTCCAATCTAATTATCAGGACTCAATTATGGTACAGTTTCTTAATAGCCATCAGTATCCAGAAATCTGTATTGAAGTCACACACAATATATATTCATAGTTTATTCTTGTTTATTAAGTTAAAAGCCTAGGAATATATTAATAAAGGCTTCAAGCAAGCTTACATTTTTTTCCTAATACATTTTCCCACAAAGTTCTCTTTAAAAATAAATAAACAAGAGGGCCGGGGTTGTGGCTCAGTGGTGGAGCTTGCCTGGCATGTGTGAGGCCCTGTGTTTGATTCTCAGTCATGCATATAAATAAATAAAATAAAGATTTGCCAACAACTAAAAAACAAACAAACAAACAAATAAATAAAAAAGAAATGGACCTAAATTCTGTGTGTTTATAATTTTGAATTGTATCTTGAATAAGTGAACAAAATGAAATTTGTTTACATCTTACAAAAATAATAAGTTAATGCATTTATAATATGGGTTATAAATACAGAGAATGTTATAATTTTTAACACACATTGATTCTTTCTTAAAAAGAGAATCTGAAATAATATTTGATAAGATATTCCTTATCAAATATCAAATACTTGATATAAGATGAAAAAACCAAAGAGAAGATACTTTTTCAATAATTCTCAATGCAATAAATATTACCCAGAGCTATTATTAGGTAGAGTTTATTAATCAACTTACTCTTTTTTAATTAATTAATTTATTTTAATTAGTTATATATGACAGCAGAATACATTTTGGTTAATTGTACACAATTGCAGCACAACTTTTTATTTCTCTAGTTATATAGGATATAGCATCACGCTATACGTGCAGTCTTACATGTTCCTAGGGTAATGATGTCCATCTCATCCAACCATCTTTCCTGCCCACATGTACCTTCCTTACCTCTCCCTCCCTTTGCCCAAAGTTCCTCCATTTTTCCCATGTGCCCCATCCCCTGTTATCATTCAGCCATTGGTTTTTTGGGATTGGCTTACTTCCCTTAGCATGATATTCTCCAACTCTATCCATTTACTGCAAATGCCATAATTTTATTCCCTTTAATGATGAGCAACATACCATTGTGTATATATGCAGTTTCTTTACCCATTTGTCTATTGAAAGGAATCTGTATTGCTTCCACTTTCGCAATTGTGAATTGTGCTGCTATAAATATTGAAGTGGCTGTGCCACTGCAATATGCTGTCATTAAGTCCTTTGGGTATAGATGGGAGGAATGGGACAGCTGGGTCAAATGGTGGTTCCCTTCCAAGTTTTCTAAGGAATCTCCATACTACTTCCCAGAATGGTTCACCAAACTGCAGTTCCACTGGAAATGTATGATTGTGTCTTCGCCCCCCCCCCCCAACATCCTTGCCAACGCTTATTGTTGTTTGTATTCTTGATAACTGCCATTCCGACTGGCATGAGATGAAATCTTGGAGTAGTTTTCATTTGCATTTCTCTAATTATTAGAGATGTTGAATATTTTTTCATATATTAGTTGATCAATTGTACATCTTCTTCTGAGCAGTTTCTGTTCAGCTCCTTAGCCCATTTGTTGATTGGGTTGTTTGTTTTGTTGATGTTAAAGTTTTTGAGTTCTTTATAAATCCTGGGGATTAGTGCTCTGACCTGTGTATCACAAAAAATTTGCTCTCAAAATGTAGGCTCTCTCTTCACCTTGTTGATTATTTTTTTTGCTGAGAAGAAGCTTCTTAGTTTGAATCTATCCCATTTATGGATTCTTGATTTAATTTCTTGTGCTTTAGGAGTCTTGTTGAGGAAGTCAGGGCCCAATCCGACATGATGAAGATTTGGGCCTACTTTTTTTTTTATTAGGTGCAGGGTCTCTGGTCTAATTCCTAGGTTCTTGATCCACTTTGAGTTGAGTTTTGTGCATGGTGAGAGACAGGAGTTTATTTTCATTTTGCTGCGTATGGATTTCCAGTTCCCCTAGCACCATTTGGTGAAGAGGCTATCTTTTCTCCAATGTATGTTTTTGGCACCTTTGTCTAGTATGAGATAAGTGTATTTATGTGGGTTTGTCTCTGTTTTTTTTTTTTTTGTATTTCATATCATTGGTGTACATGTCTATTTTGGTGCCAATATAATGCCGTTTTTGTTACTATAACTTTTTAGTGTAGTTTAAGGTTTGGTATTATGATGCACCCTACTTCACTCTTCTTGCTAAGGATTGCTTTCGCTATTCTGGGTCTCTTATTTTTCCAAATAAATTTCATTTTTGCTTTTTCTATTTCTATGAGGAATGATGTTGTGATTTTTGTTGGAATTGCATTGAATCTGTATAGCCTTTGGGTAGTATGGCCCTTTGACAATATTAATTTAGCCTATCCAAGAGCATGGGAGATCTTTCCATCTTGTAAAGTCTTCTTCAATTTCTTTCTTTAGTGTTCTGTGGTTTTCATTGAAGAGGTCTTGTACTTCTCTTTTTAGATTGATTCTGAAGTATTTTATTTTATTTATTTATTTTCTGAGGCTATTGTGAATGGGGTAGTTTTCCTAATTTCTCTTTCAGAGGATTCATCACTGATGTATAGAAATGCATTTGATTTATGGGTATTGATTTTATATCCTGCCACTTTGCTGAATTCTCTTATTAGCTATAGAAGTTTTCTGGTGGAGTTATTTTGGATCCTCTAAGTATAGAATCATATCATTAGCAAATAATGATAATTTGAGTTCTTCTTATGGAAGAAGACCCTCATCGTTATACAAAATACATGTATGATGATGTGAGGGAAAAAAATGAAATGTGTCACATTAGATTGGGTAGAGAGAGTTGACTGGAGGGGAGGGAAGGGGAAGGATGGATAGGAAGGACAGCAGAATAAAACATACACTAGTATTGCTGTATGTATATAAGTAATATGTATATAATGTGATTATGCAAACTGTACACTTGGAAAAGTGAGAAATCATACTCCATTTGATTCAAATTTATGATATGTCAAGATCATTGTATTGTCATGAGCAACTAATACAAAAATATAGCCCTTTAATTTCTTTCTACTGTCTAATTGCTCTAGCTAAAGTTTCAAGGACTATGTTGAATAGAAGTGGTGAATGAGGGCATCCCTTTCTCATTCAGATTTTTAGAGGGAATGCTTCCAATTTTTCTTCATTTAGAATGATGTTGGCCTTGGGTTTAGCATAAATATCTTTTACAATATTCAGGTATGTTCCTACTATCCCTTGTTTTTCTAGCATTTTGAATATGAAAGGGTGCTGTGTTTTGTCAAGTGCTTTAGTTTTGACTATGTCAATTGAAATATTCATGTGGTTCTTTAAGTATATTTATGTGATGAATTATATTTATTGATTTCCATACGTTGAACCAAACTTGCATCGCTGGAATGAACCCCATTTGATCATGGTGCACTATTCTTTAAATATGTTTTTGTATGTGATTTGCCAGAATTTTACTGAGAATTTTTGCATCAATGTTCATTAGGTATATTGGTCTGAAATTTTCTCTACTTGATGTGTCTCTGCCTGGTTTTGGTATCAGGATGATACTAGCTTCATAGAATGAATTTGGAAGAGTTCCTTCCTTTTCCATTTCATGGAGTAATTTGAGATGTATTGGTATTAATTCTTTTTTGTAGGTCTTATAGAATTCAGCTGTGAATCCTGCTGGTCCCAGGCTTTTCTTTTTTGGTAGGCATCTTCTAAGTCCTTGCTTGAAATTGATCTGTTTAAATTGTTTACATCCTTTTGACTCAGTTTGGGATGATCATATGCCTCTAGAAAATTGTGGGTGTCTTTTGCTTTCTATTTTGATAGAGTACAGATTTTTAAAACAGTTTCTAATTCTCTTCTGTATTTCAATAGTCTGTCAGAATAAATCCTGTTTCATCACAAATTTTAGTAATTTGAGTTTTCTCCCTCTTTGTTTTCATAAGTGTGGCTAAGGGTTTGTCAATTTTATTTATTTTTCAAAGAATGAGATTTTTATTTTGTCACTTTTTGGAATTGTTTCTTTAGTTTCAATTTCATTGATTTCCCCTGATTTTAATTATTTCCTGTTTTCTGCTACTTTTGGTCTTTGTTTGTTGTTCTTTTTCCAGTGCTTTGAGCTATAATGTCAGGTTATTCATTTGTTGTCTTTTCTTCTTTTAATGTATGAACTCCATGCAATGAATTTTTATCATAGCCCTTGCCTTCATAGTGTCCCAGAGATTTTGATAAGTTGTATCAGAGTTCTCTTTTAGCTCTGAGAATTTTTATCTCCTTCCTGATGTCTTCTGTTATCCCTGAATTATTCAATAGAGTATTGTTTAGTCTCCAGGTGTTGGAGTAGCTTTTATTTTTAATTTTATCATTGATTTCTAATTTCATTCTGTATGGTCAGTCAGAATGCAGGATTGTATCTCTTTTCTTTTGTATTTGCTAAGGCTTGCTTTGTGGCATAACATATGGTCTATTTTTGAAAAGGATCCATGTGCTGCTAAGAAGAAAGTGTATTCGTTCATTAATGGATAAAGTATTCTATATATGTTTGTTAAGTCCAAATTATTGATTGTATTATTGAGTTCTATAGTTTCTTTGTTTAGTTTTTGTTTGGAAGATCTACCCAGTGGTGAGACAGGTGTATTAAAGTCACCTAGTATTATTGTGTTGTGGTATATTTGGTTGTCTTATTTGAGAAGGTTTTTTTTTTTTTAACATACATAGATTTCCCCATTGTTTGAACCATAGGTATTTATGATTGGTATGTCTTGTTGATGTCCCTTATGCAGTATGAAATATCCTTCTTTATCCCTTCTCACTAGCTTTGGTTTGAAGTCCACTTTATCTAATATGAGAATGGAAACCCCTGCTGTTTTATGTGAGTGGTACATTTTTTCCCCCACCATTTCACTTTCAGTCTATGGGTGTCTTTTCCTTTTAAAAATAACATATTATTGGGCCTTTTTTTTAAAAAAAAATCCAATCTGTCAGTCTCTGTCTTTTAATTGGTGAGTTTAGGCCATTCATATTCAGGGTTATCATTGAAATATAATTTGTATTCCCGGACATTTTGGTTTATTTTGGGTTTTTAACTTGACCTGGTTTCTCCTTTGATTGACTTTCCTTTGGTATAGTTCCTACCGTTGCTGATTTCATTGTTGTTTTTTATTTCCTCCTACTGGAATATTTTGCTGAGGATGCTCTTTAGTGTGGACTTTCTCCTGTAAATTCTTTTAACTTTTTTTTTATCATAAAAGGTTTTTATTTCATCATCAACTCTGAAGCTTAATTTTGCTGGATATAAGACTCTTGGTTGGCATCCATTTTCTTTCAGAGCTTGGTATGTTTTTCCAGGATCGCCTGGCTTTGAGAGTCTGGGTTGAAAAATCTGCTGAGAAACAAATTGGTCTCCCCCAAATGTGATCTGATTCCTCTCTCTTGTGGTCTTAAAGATTCTATCCTTATTCTATATACTAGTCATTTTTATTATAATGTGCCTTGGTGTAGATCTGTTGTAATTTTGTATGTTTGGTGTCCTGTAAGCCTCTTGTATTTGATTTTCTAATTCATTCTTCATGTTTGGGGGATTTTCTGATATTATCTCATTGAAAAGATTGTGCATTCCTTTTGTTTGAATGTCTGTTCTTTCCTTAATCCCAATAACTCTTAGATTTGGTCTTTTCATGATATCCCATAATCTTGGATGTTCTGATCATGGTTTCTTACCATCTTCACTGTGTGGTCAACTTTGTTTTCCAGATTGTATACTTTTTCTTCCTTATCAGACATTCTGTCTTCCAAGTGATCTAGTCTTTTGGTGATGCTTTCTATTGAGTTTTTTTTTAATTTGATTTATTGTTTCCTTCATTTCAAGGATTTCTGACATTTTTTTTTTCAGAATCTCTTTCTTGAAGTAATCTTTTGCTACCTGTATTTGCTTCCTTATCTCTTTGTTAGTGTGATTAATGGTTACCTGTGTTTGCTCTCTCATCTCTTTGTTGGAATGATCAATTTTTGCCTATATTTTTTTCTCATTTAGGTTAGTCTTTAATTCACTGATCATTTCAATTATGTATATTCTGAACTCCTTTTCTGACTTTTTATCAATTGCACCATCTGTTATTGTAGTATCCTAGTTAGTTTGGGGCACTTTTTTCCCCTTGCTTTTTCATGTTGTCTATGTGTCTTCCTTTCTTACAGTGCAGATCTGAGGTATTATAATCTTGTAGTACCCATGCAGATTATCTGTACCTCACCTTGATGTTGGGCTTCCAGACCCTGCCTGTGACCTGATGGATGCTTCTGAAACTGAAGTTTGTTGTGGCAATTGCGGAGGTAACTTAAGATAGCAGTGGGAGTGTTCCAAGATGGTTGCAACCACTTTCAGAGATGGCGCTAAAAGGGTGAACCTTATACTGAATTTGGGATGTGTGTTCCAAGATGCAGCTGCTTCTAGGCCCTGTCTATTTTCGCAAGGTGGAGGCTACTGTATGGGAAGGACTATGGTGATGGCTGCAGTGTCCCAAGGTGGAGATGGGTTAGGCCTGGGATCCCAGGTAGGTAGGAGAGGGATGGTACAGGAGGGAGGGGAGAGTAGGGAGATACACAACCAGGGCCTACCCTGGGCCTGGCCTCCAGCCTGGGTAGCAGGGGCGATCCTGTGCCAGGACCTAGGTTCTGGAGTGGGTCTGCTAGTTGGCAGGGTGGACCTGGGCCTATCCTGGGCTTGGATTCCTGCATGGTGGTGGGTGTGGTCCTGAGCTGGGGCTTGGGTCTGCTGGTCAGCAGATCAGCTTAATGATAGAATATTGCAAGGAGCCATTTGCAAATCATACTGTAATTGAGAAAGTTTGGAGTTTATAAAATCAAGAAAATAATTTCATATGGTGTTAAAAAAAAATACCACAAACTTACCAAACTCAAACAACAACTTAATTTAGTTGGATGAAGTTTCATTTAAAATTTCTGTCCATTTTATCTTAGCATCACCAGAACTTCTAAAAGAGTAAAAAGGAAAGAGAAACAATAGAAGAATTTATCATTTCCCATTTCTTGCTTTGAAATGATGAGCTTTACAATATCTGTGTTAATTTCCTTGAACCATTTTTTTTTGGGGGGGGTAGATGGATGGTACTCTATTTTTAACCAAATGTTAAATATTTTTTCTAGAACATAAGTATTCTAGAAGTTTAAGGAAAACATAAAATAAATAAATAAAATATAAAATATATAAATAAATAAATAAATAAAATATAAAATATATAAATAAAAATAAATAAATAAGACAGATTTCAAAGATAAATCAGCTATAATGAGTGGATATCTTATAGGAGGGCAGAAATGGGAGTGATCTGTGTGCAATAATACCATAAACAACAGATTTGGATGAGGTATATATATAAACAGTAATATAAAATAAGAATGAACCTGGGGTATAAAATTGCTGTTTGGGCTTTTCCAACAAAGAATAATCAATGAAAATTTAATGTAAATTTATCATAAAATTCACTTTTTCTTCATGCATAATGTTTTTGTATTTTTCCTGTAAAGAAAGAAATAGTGTTTAGTGTAAGATCTAATAAAGTGTTTGATGGGTTCATGTTTTGTTTTATTCTGTGAGATAATATTGACATTAATTTTTTAGTTGCCTTTCACAGGTTATATATTTGATTTGAAAACAGTAGCAGGTGTTATTAGGATCTGAAAGGATGTGACATTTTATAATGTGGCTATGGATTGACTATTAAGTAACTTGCTGGGCAGGTAAACTCTTTCTTTATAGCCAATACATGTGCAGCATTAGTAGAACTATAGCTTCAATTCTATATGGTATCTTTGAATTAATGTTATATCTATTTATGCATCAGCTAAACCTTGTTGTTATAATAACATATACTTTATATTCCTTGCATGTGTCAACAGCTGTGATGACACAAGTGGTATGTTTTTAATTAAGAATGTTGTTACATAGAGTACAAGCTTAATGCATTTTTCTTGAATTGGATTGAATTCAATTATGGCTACATGATTTTGTTTACATTCTCTAAGACATCAACAGATATGCAATAAAAATAAATTAATAATGTTGGCAGTGGCTCTACTGATGGTTTTGATGTTATGTTTCCATAGTTTCTTATTTTGAAGCCATATAGTTAAGTAAACCCTAGTACTGATAGTTGGAACCACTTTGGGCATGTAACTTGATTTTCTATACAAAAATCCTGTTACAGCCTGATGGACCTCACAAAAAGTGCAGTAAAGGAGTTGTCATCTGTGTTGACATCAACTATGATTTTTCTTCTGTTCTCCATATGTTAAAATGAACTTTTTGTAATATATTCTATATGTAAGGTTTTTAGACGTATATTTAATTGCACATTTATTATCTCTTATTATTATTTTCATTGAGTAAAGAGAAAATTAACTATGAATCTTATTACCAATAACATTTAATATAAAAAAAATTTTAAAACACTCCAGCAGAATTTTAAGGATAACTGGATGAAAATTTTTTACAGAACAGTTTTCACTTCAACAGAAAGACAAAAAAAAAACTGTCACAATGAATGCCTCATGGAGAAAATAATTGTTTTGAAATACTCAACTAGAGGCTACTTGTTGTTGTTATTGTTGTTCAGAAGTTTCTTACATTGATAGGCTGGAAAAGTTTTAAATGAATTCCATGAACAAATGCATATTTTGCTCAAGCCTTTATTTAAATTGTTTCCTTTCTAGTTGAATTTTGGGACATAGGTAGGAATCCATTAGCTCTTAATCCATCTGGTACAAGTGGTGTTCAACATTGTTTTGAGTTTTAAATTTTAGTAAATATATCATTTTCTGAAGATCTGATCATTGAGTCTTCAGAAGGATTTAAATTGTTCCTAGAAAAAGTGTTTGTTTTTAATTGAATGACTTTGGCTAATGGGATATATAAATTAATTAAATGTGATTGAAAAACTGTGGTCTATAGTTTATGAAGAAGACTTTGTAAGTAGAGTGTGGGAGTAGTGAGAAGTCATCCAGGGAATGCAATTAGTTGTTAATATATAGGATGTTAGGAACTTGTTTAAAGATGAAGATCTTATCTTTAACTTTATAGGTGATGAATTAAGTACCTCTTCTTTTTGAGAAACTTATTAAACTCAGCATCATAATTTTTATAGTAAGTTTTTAGATTCACAATAATTTTACATTTACATAAATGGCACAAAGATAAAATGTTTCTGTGTACCACACACCCAGGTTCTCCTACTTGTTAAAATCTTACGTTGTATATTTGTCAAGCTAGTGAACCACCACTGATACATGATTATCAATTGAAGTCAGATTTGCTTGCTTTTTAAAAATTAATGTTCTTTTCTGTTCTAGGATCCCATCCCAAAACAACATAGAGTCCTCAAGCCTCCTTAGATTCCTGATATTTTCTCAGACATTCCTTGTTTTGTATAATCTTAATAGTTTTGAAAACAGTATTATATAAAATGTTTTCAATTAAGGTTTATCTGATAATTTTTTCTCATTGTTAGGCATGAGTTGAATATTTTGGAGAGGAAGATCACAGAAGGAAAGCACCATTATTCTTTAATGGTACAATTCTATCAAGGGTACTGCCATAAATATTAGTTTTTCTGATGGTGTTGACCTTAATCACCAGACTAAGGCAGGTTTATCCACTAAGTTGTCTCTCTTTTCTGCCCTTTTCATAAAGTATGTGTCTTTGGAAAGAAGTCACTACATGTAGTCTATACTTAAAAAATGGCAGTTATCTTCATTAGGGCACTGCATTTACATAAATTATTTTCAGTTCTTCTGCACAGGAGATTTTTCTTCTTTTACATTTATTTTTGATAAAATCATTCATTTATATTTTTATGCACTCATGTATATTTATTTCATACTTTGTAATACAATCTAATAGTACATTATTTTGTTGCTTGAATTATTTATATTTGGCTTACAGGGAATGACATTAGGAGCCAACATTTAAGCACCTGGTGTGCTCATTGATACTACTGGAAGTATTATTAACTTTGTACAGTAAACTAAAAAATTTTAATCAACATAAGTAACTAACTGTCTGAATTGTATTACTTATGTGATAAAATCATTCAAACTACATTAAACTGGAGGGTAGAGATTTGTTCCCCAGTATTTTTTATTTTTCTCCCTTTAATAGGGCCTTTGTCTTTGTCCATTTTCTGCTGCTGTAACAGAACACCACAGATTGAATAAATTTTAAACAATAGAAATGTATTTGGCTTTCAGTTCTGGAGGTTGAAAAGTTCAAATAAGTGGTGCCCCATCTGGTGAGAACCTTCTTGTGAGTTACAACATAATTGAAGGTATCACATGGTGAGACTATACAGGAGAGAAGAAAGATGAAGTGCACTTCCCCTCTTATAACTAATGTGCTCCTGTGATAATAGCATTAATCCATTCACAAGAACAGAGACGTCATGATCTTATGTCCTTTTAAAGTCCCACCTTTCAATGCTGTTAAAATGGTGCTTAGATTTCACCGTGAGTTTTGTATAGGAAATTTAAACCATAGCAAATCTTAAATATTAGCTGATTCTAGACATCAACAATAAATCCTCTATTTCTATGCTCCCTTGCAGTTAAGTAAGACATTCTGACAATTATTGAGGATGAAATGAGACAGATATCTTTAAGTAACTTCTAGTCTTTAAATGGTGTATGTGTACATACCTTCCTTCTATTTTGTCAGCCACACCTGACCTAATCCTAACTATGTTTGAGATACACACTTTTACATGATTATATGTTCCAGTCAAATACATCATCCAATAAAGTTATATTAAGCAACTTGTGTGAAATAGGCTCTGTAATAGAAACTGGGAAGAAATTTTAAAATGAGCAAGTTAAAAAAAGCCCGTTCTATTGAGGATATACTCTTATAATAAATTGTTGCCTAGACACTCAGTTCAATCCATATTTCATAGCTGTAAATATACTTCACTTCCTATTTCCACATGGATACCTGCTGGTTCTTTATATGCCTCAGAGGAAGTATTACCTTTTGGGGGACATCTCCCTCTGTGCATGCACGTGGTCTTAATTGCACTTTCATCTGTGTATTGGATTGGCTGCAGCAAGCTGTTGATCTCACTATTAAGTCATATCACTTTTGTAGTAGACCTTCTTGAAGATTGATTGTAGTTTTCATTCACATATTGCCAATATGTCAGATGCAGCATATTTGGTATAATTCAATTTTATTGATTTATAATAAATGGTACTTCACAAATAAGAAGGTAAGTTTTCTATCTGCTATGCTGTGGAAACTTTTTTAATTTGAGAAATTGCTGAGGGCCATTGCCAAGTAGGACATTGCATGAAAGGTGACCTTGCTCAAGGATCCCGGTTTAGGGTGGATCAGGGTTTAGGAAGTATCCTGCTCCTTGGGTTTAGGGCGGTTCCAAGTTTAAGGTGTACCCTGCTAGGAATAGGGTGTATCCTGCTGCCTCAGGCAGGCCTGATTCTTGAGTTCCTGTTGAGTTGGGATTCAGAGAGTATTTGGGATAAAAAGCCTGGGAGAGCCCAGTGGTTTTTTTTTTTTTTTTTTTTTTTGACCCAGAACTTGAATTTCCCCAGAACGTGTTTGTAGAGGGCCGGTGTGAGTTCGGGAATAAAGAGTTGCTGTTTGAATCTACAAGGTGTGTGGTGGCTCCTGATTTTGTGCCCAGCCAGACTGTGGCAGGAAATGGCAGAGAAGTGGAGTTCATAATCAGAAGTTTACATGATGACTCTAGAATTCAAAATGAAGCTTCCTTTATAAGTTGGAGAGTATTTGAACCAGGCTATGTTAAGTTACGAAGAATAGTCTTCCGAAAAACTTTATGTTTTAAGGATTGTTCTCTTCTGAATCTAAAGTCTTGTTAAAGCGAAAGACCCTGAAAATCCTCACAATAGTAGCACACTGGAAATATCTGTCAACAAATACAACACAGTCAGATTTTCCTCTCAAAATGGGATATATTACTTGCTTTTAGTTGGACATGAGTTTAAATAATTGACTTGCATTTTGGAGCCATTTTAGATGAAGTCCTGTCTTTAAGCACAAGAACCAGAAATGGTCCCCTGATATACTCCTAATGTGGGAGGTACATTGAGACAGAGAAGAAAGGACAGGAGTTTTCATGAATAGTTCATGCTCAACCTGCAACATGTAAGCTTGGCATGCCATGGTGACTGGATTCTTCTCAATGATAGAATTGCTTTTGATTATTTCTTTTTCTCTCTTCTGTAGCCTATGAACATATATAGCTAAATTGATCAGTTTAATTCACCTATGATGTGCATCATCATATGGATCTAAGTTATCCAAATCACTTAAATGTGTTTCATTCCCCAGTATGACAAGTCTCTTGGCTTATGTTCACCACTAATATCACACTTATTGTATGATAATCTTATTGTTCTTGTTGAGGTGAAGAAACCCTCATAGCTTTAAATGAACAAGATCAATTTAGCAGAAGATCACCCAATGCTGACATGTTAGATAATATATTAAGGAGTGGGCCAATAGTCCAATGGTGGAATATTTCCTTAGTATGTACAGGCGCTAGGTCTGATCCCTAGTACCACAACAAACAAAAATTATAATAACAGTCATTGCAAAGGCTCATAGGTAAACCTCATGGATTTGTTAGTCATGTTTAAATATCCTGAACCTAAAAGAAACATTTTTTTTAATTCAAGTGCTTTCAGCAAGATTTGACTTGGTAAATATTTGCACAATTGAAAAAAACACAATTGCATTTTTTCAAAAAGGAAACTAAATACTAGAATTTAAAAATGTGGCAAAAGAGAATGATGATAAAAAGCATTTGTTCATCAGCGTTAGCTTCTCTGACTGAAATAGGCTCAGTCTGGAAGCCAAAATCTGGCCTTGTATGCAAGCTTTGGCGTTCTATCTATTTGTGTTTCTGAAATTAAATACTATAGTACAACCTATTCACATTCTCTGAATGTCTCAGATTTACTCATCATCCACTAAAAGCAACTCTTTTATTGGTAAGCTTTACATAATTGGTTTATATCAAATCACCGATTTTCTTAATAGAAAAGGCTGACCTTGAATGAGAAAGCTTGAGAATATCAGTCTCTTTTTTGAGGCTGGCCTGTGTTTTGAAAATTTTAGTTCTGTGATTTTAAATACAACACATTCCTTATCTTTCTCTTGCTTATTTTTTTTCCCAAAATAGACAATGGATAATGTTTGATTGTAGAAGCAGTGGTAATGCTGAACATTTGAGGAAAATTTGTAAACTATTTTCTGTTATTTAACCTACACAAAGGAGAAAATTATGAACATGGAGAATAGTCTAGATTGCAGAGAAGTTCACATAATTTGCCTTCACGTGGCTTTCAAAAGCAGGACACAGTGGCCTTCGTTTGGAATTATTCTGTCATTGTAGTTGCTGGGTGGAGAAAGGCATGATGCCCTTTACAACACATTTCCAATTGAATAAACACAACATGAACCTTAGAGTTAGTGAAATTTTTACTTGCCTAAAACTGCACAGTGGGCTTTCTTAGGCCAAAATTAGAATTTCCTGATTTCTAATATCTTTTTGTTTTTGGTATTTTGGTTTACAATAAGTTGCCTTTCTGCCATAATAGTAGTGTTTCTTCCAGGCAACCTTCAAAAAATATAGAATGCAAACACAATTTGGGGAAATTTTGATAAGTTATATGTTCTGCAACTGTATGAAGGTATACTATGTAAATTAGATCAGGAACTAACCCCACCACATCTGTAATCCCAGCAACCAGGGAAGTTGAGGCAGGAGGATCACAAATTCGAGTTCAGTCTCAGCAATTTAGCAAGATCCTGTCTCAAAAAGTAAAAAGGTCTGGGGATATGGCTCAGTGGTAAAGCTCCTCTGGGTTCATCCCCAGTACTGATAAATAGATAAATAAATAATCAGGAACTAAATATGATGATTTTTGACATTGAATTACAATAAAGTAGCTAGAAAATCATGTTTCATTTTTTTTCAAAATTTCATGTAGCTTTTGAAGAATCAGTGGACTATCTTTAGTAATGAGGAATTTTCAAACATTGATGTAACACTGTTTCTTATAATTCCTCTTTCTACTCTTCCATGAATTTAAAGCTAAAACTTTGCTTTATCACTTTTATCCTTTGATAATTGTACAATCCTTGTGGTGAACTCCTATAATAGGAGATTACACTTTAATTTTCAATTTATATGTTTGAAGGTTTCTCACTAATACACATTTATTTCCCTTTGAAAAAGGTGTTTCTCTAACGTAGCTGTCTTTTGTGAAGCTGTTTTTTCTTCCCCCATGACATTTTCAGTGGGACTTTGGAACCATTTCAAAATCTCAACAAGAAGCATGGAAATGAAGTGTGCTTTCCTTTTCTTCCCATCCTGTGCTAGCCCTCTTAGCTGCTGCCATGGCAACAGACTGGCAACAGTTGTGGAGGAAACCATGCTCAGACTAAGGACAGATGGAGGAAACTGGTGCCAGAGGCAGCATTGCAGGGAAACTGTGTGTAGCATGATGAGTTGGAACTTGGCTGTGCTCCTCTCCAATCAAGAGGCAAGATGGAAAGGGAAGGAAAAGGGTGGAAACTACACGGCACCATAGAAGCTGAGCAATTGTTCACTTGAGTGTGGGTCATGTTAATTTGAAATCTAGATTTCTTACTTCATTTTTTATATGATGCAAGACATGTTGATATATATGCTCTATTTTAAAACTCTTTGACATAAGCTACTTTCTAATAGACTTTCTATAAAATATTTCCTCTACAAATGAATATTTTATCCTATCTTCCCAGTCTCACAACTAATAATCCCTTGAATTCTTATTATTAACAGTATATTTCTTTATTATTGATGGTGAGAGTGGGAAATGTCACCATTAGTTTGCAGTTTTGAAGTTGCTAAAGGAATGACTTTTTCAGTTATGAATATTTTAAAGATGTTTCCTTAGAGTTAAGGGTTTTCTATTTTTAAAATATTTTAATTTGTATTTATTTGTTTGTTTTTATGTGGTGCTGAGGATCCAACCCAGGGCCTCATGCATGCAAGGCAAGTACTCTACCACTGAGCTACAATCCCAGCCCAGACTTTCTATTCTTGATGAGCTTTTTTGATATAATAATAAAATTTATCTTAAATGACTAGAAAAATAACAATAGATTTAGTAATAAAGCAGATATTTGTAGAGAGCTATGCTTTTTTAGAAGAAGAGGCTGCAAAGCCTTCCCTACCATAAGTAAAGATGGAAATAAAATAACAGTGAAATTAAATGCTTTCAAAAATATGTATTTGGGGGCTGGGGCTATACGTCAGTGGCAGAGCGCTTGCCTAGTACATGTGAGGCACTGGGTTCAATTCTTAGCACCATGTGAAAATAAACAAATGAAAGTTCTAAAACATTTTTTTTAAAAATATGTATTTGTTTGATAGCTTTCTCTTTTATTGATATAGCACCACTTGTATTTGTATTGCCTAGTTTTTCTCATTTTATTAAAATGAAATAAAGACTCATAAAGAGCTGGTACAAAAGAGAATAATGTGGTCAATTTTTAATTGATATTTTGATCATGTTGCGTTACTTTTTAAAAATATATATATAATTGAAAATTATATTTGCGATGAGTTTTGTTTTTCTAAGTGACAGACAAGTCACCTGATGATTGGTCTCTAATTTAGCTGACAGATAGGAAAATATGCTTGTTTATGGATTCATAGAAATAGAAAATGCAAGTTGTCTTAAGAACATATGCTTTTGAAACATAACAATATTTAATTTCCAAAATGAATTATTCAGATTTGAACTTCTCAAGGTGTAATAGTACCTTATTAAGTTATCATAACATTTGAAGCAAGCTTAATTGGCTAGTATTACTTGTTTCTAACAGGTAACTAAGAAATAGTCATATAAAATTGATAAAAATAAAACCAGCATTTTAAAATGACAAAATATTATTACAGATTGCCTTTAACATTTATAAATGAAGTTCGCATCTGAAAATATATATGCTAATGGATTGAACTTCCATATGTGTACTTTTTCTGTATGGTGTTTAAATTTTTTTCATATATACTCATGCAGTCATTTTTCAACATTTATTATGGAAAATTTGAAATGTGTTGAAAATAAAAATAATTATAAAATTTATTTTTACTCTTTTTTAGCTTCAACAATTTCAGCAGAGACTCTTATTGTATTGAAGTGAAAATCACCTCCTCCCCCCATATAATTAGGAAGACAATTCAAGATATAAATGTATTCAATTCTTAATTACTTGAATTTATAACTGTAAAAAGTTAGGATTTTTTAAAATACAAAAGTTGCCAAGGGTAAAAATACGAGGAATATTTTTGTTTTTATTAACTGTTAGAATTCAAAATTTCCAGATTGTCTTCCTTTCTTTAAGCAGTTTAAGCTTTTTCATAATCAAAATCAAGATTTCGTGTCTTTTAGATACCATTTAATCTAGACCTAGATCTGAAATCAATCTTTGTCTCTGTTTCTCTCTTTCTCTCTCTCTTTTTTTTCTCTCTTTCTCATTTTCTTGTTACTTGTTGGAGAAACCTACTCATTGGCTGAAGTTAATTGCAAAATGTTCCTCTTTTCGCTTTATTTCATATAAATTGGCAGTGAGATTTACATTTGATTTTTGGCAAAACTGTATCATAGGTGGTGGTATTTGTTTATATCATAAGAAAAACTGTTTCTCTACACGATGATAACAGCCACTTATTCACTTTCTTTCTTGATTTATTCATAAAATACCTAATATTTTATAAATAAAATTTATATCAGAAAACAGATAAATGTTTTATTTCCATTAATTTACATGTTTATTCATTAACTATTGTCTTATATTTCACATGTACATACTAACATTTACTGGTTTATATTTTTTTAGACATATAAATTTCAAAAATATAAAAGTTTATATATATTTTGAGAATTTTTACATTAATATTGTCAAATTCTTCTCAGCCAAAGAATAGGAAAATTTTTCTAGAGCCAATATTCTCTGTTTATGTTTTATTAAACTCTTATTTTTATTCTCATAGATGTGAAAGGATTTTGTTATCAGATAACAGTTAATGAGCAACTGCTATACCAGGTTTTCTTTTAGATATTATTTTGACATAATTTTATTTAATTTGCATAACAATGTTAATAGATAAATACTGTTATTGTTCTAAGTTCACAAATGGGAACATGAAGACACAGAAATTTAAAAAAAAATTTACATAGCTAGTGTACAAAATCTAGAATCAAGATTTTGTTCAATTGCTTAATCATTAAATAATTACTTTATTTTGCATTTATTAATTACTGGTAATAGTGATCTTCTTTGAACAATATTTACCAGCCATTCTAGTTTCTTTAGTATTTTGCCTTTGTCTTCTTAGATTGCCTTTATTTAAACATCAAGAATAAAACATAAACATAGAGAGTATTGGCTCTAGAATAATTTTCCTATTCTTCAGCTGAGAAAAATTTGACATCAACTTCACCCCCATATTAATTTCAATTCATATACTAACCAGAATTCCTAATTTTGCCATTCTTAAATAAAATTGAAAACTCATACTGGTTTATATTTTGTGACTTGTTACTCTATCATCTCATTTCTTTCAAAGCCATAGCAAACTGCTTTTAAAATTTCTTTACTGATGTGTGGGGAGTGTCACACTTCAATAGAGAAAAAAATGAAATCCATTGTGCATAGGAAGTTTACTTGACTGAAACATTTGTAATTTGAAGCCTTGGGGAAGAGTGAAACTTGAAGTGCTTGGGGCTGGGAGTAAACGTATGGACTCTCTCTCTTTCTTTTTTTTTTACATATATATTTTTAGTTGTCAATAGACCTTTATTTTATTTATTTATATGCGATACTGAGAATTGAACCCAGTGCCTCACATATGCTAGGCAAGTGCTCTAGCACTGAGGTATAACACAAGCATCATAAACTCTTTTTTAAAACATGACTTATAGAGGTATTTAAAATTTACTTTTAAGTGTTACATAAAACTATAAAAGTGATACATAATAATGGTAATTGTGATGGTTCAGTACATGCATACATTATGCAATATTTAAATCAGTTCAATCATATCTATATCTTCAAATATATATTATTTTTTATGGTGAAAAAATTCAAAATCCTTTCTAGGTTTTAAAAAATACATAGTACATTTTTATTATCTACCTTACTAAGCAATAGTATACCAGAATATAATATGCTTACTTAATTATAATCGTACCGATTGATCTTTCCATTTCTCCCTCCCAGTTCCTGTCTCCCCAGCCTCTGGTAACCACCATTTATCTCTCAACTCCTTTGAAAAAAAATTTAATGTTACACTTAGGAGTGAGATCATGTAGTACTTGACTTTCTATATCTAGTTTTTACTTCACTTAATATCATGGTCTCTATTTCAACTATGCTGTTGCAAATGTCAGTACTATTTAATGGTTAAATATTATTCTATTGTGTATATCTACTGTATTTTTTTCTTCATTCATCATTTGATGACATTTCAGTTGTTTCCATTTCCTGGCTATTATAAATACTGTTGGAGTAGAACTGAGAGGCGTGGAATGCAGATATCCGTTTTACATACTGACTTCATTTCCTTTGTAGATACCCTCAGTAGTGAGACTGCTGGATCATGTGGTAGTCCTATAATAATGTGATGAACTTTCACATTGTTGTCCATTTTGGCTAAAATCTATGTTCCCACCAACAGTATGTGGAGTTTTCCTTTCCTCTACATTCTTTTTTTTTATTGGTTGTTCAAAACATTACAAAGCTCATGACATATCATCTTTCATACATTTGATTCAAGTGGGTTATGAACTCCCATTTTTACCCCAAATACAAATTGCAGAATCACATCTGTTACACATCCACATTTTTACATAATGCCATATTAGTGACTGTTGTATTCTGCTACCTTTCCTATCCCCTACTATCCCCCCTCCCCTCCCCTCCCCTCCCATCTTCCCTCTCTACCTCATCTGCTATTGTTCAATTCTCTCCCTTGTTTTTTTTTTCCCCCTTTCCCCTCACAACCTCTTATATGTAATTTTGTGTAACAATGAGGGTCTCCTTCCATTTCCATACAATTTCCCTTCTTAACCACACTTTTTATCTTCTGTCTTTGGATAATAGCCACTACAAATGAAATGTGGTGGATCTTATTGTGTTTTTGATTTAAATTTCTCCAATGATTAGTAATGTGGAGCCTGTTTCCATACATCTTTCCACTATTTGTATGTCTTATTTTGAGAAATGTGTATTGAGGTCAATTGCCCATTTTTAAAATTGGGATATTCATTTTTTTTGCTAGAGGGTTTTTACTAAATCATTTTTGCTATAGTATTCCTTCTGAATATTAACCCGCTGCTGGATGTGTAGTTTTCAAATTCTTTTTCCCATTCTGTAGGCTGTCTCTTTTTTCAATTGAATCTCTCCTTTGCAGAGTTTTATTGTTGTTTGTTGTGATTTTTTTTAATTTTTTAAATCTGATATAATCTCATTTGTCTATTTTTGCTTTAATACAATATAACCAATATATTATACTTTTAATCTCACAATGCATTCAAGCTAAACTACATTCCTACCACGTGAATAATATGGGAAAAAGAAGAAAATCATAAGACATTATTTCTATCCTGAAATTTACAATCTGATTGAGGCAGTAGATACAACAAAACTGAATGCTTTAGGACATTATTTCAAGTTGCATATAAAGGCCTACATAAAGAGAAATATACCATAAGTCTGTGTTAAAAGTAACTGTGAAATATGGATTTTAGAAGAGATTTCAGATATTTTAATGTCTCCATAGGAAAATAAATATAATATGAATAGAGAATTAAAATGACTTGTTATTTAAAGTAAAACTATTTCAGAATTATTGTTTAAACATTGCTTTTATCTTAAACTCTACAGGTATGATAATAAATAGGAAATAATTTTCTCTCAAGTAGTATGTTGTTTAGTAAAGAAAATGAAAATTGATTAAGTCATATATAATCTTAATTCATGTCAATTATTCTTGTAATATAAAAATATTGCAAGATTATGCATTAGAAGGTTACCAATAACTAGATTTTTGAAGATGGAAATAAGTGTGTTTTTATTTTTTACTTTCTCCTTTGATTTAATTTATATTTCTAACATGCCTTTTATGATCCTTTATTAAATTAAAAGATATTCATCTACAAAGTTCTTGCTTAAGTAATTTTAGGACATCCTTGCATTAAAATATATTTAAATGTTGAAAATAAATTGAAGCAATTCTCTAAGTGCCAATAGAGAAAATCTTCCAAGATATAAACATTAGGATAAACAAGGTAAATAATATATATATATATATATTCTTGTTGGTATTTATTTAACAAGGATATATGTATTTGTCCCTGTGTATGTATGTGCATAAAACCATTCCATTGAAAATGGCTTGACATATCTTTTAAAAAAATAAGCTTTTGAACTGTTCCTTGAAAATATAAAATTCTTTAGCCAACAGAATTCAAGATACTTAAAACATTGGTTTTATGAAAACTATTCTATAAGCCTAAAGACAAAAGATATGCTTAGAGTTAATACACTTTAAATCTCTAAGCAATAATTACTATGGATGCTTAAATGGGAATATGCATACGTTTCTTTGTACACAGTAAAAAAAAAATTTCAAGATTCTACACTATGTGTCCTTGTAAAAGATGAAAATTATATAGGAGTCTTTGCAATTTGCCACCTTCTGATATAATCCCTAGTTATTCCATCTTTTGGCATCCATATAATTAACAAAATCTCAAAGCAGCATGTTTGAGTTTTGTTTGTTGGCTGGTAACATTCATAGGAAAATAAGTGCATAATTAGTTGTTTTAAGAAAGTAAGTGCACAGTTTTATTTTAGAATGTTAATCAAAGGAGAGGATTCAAAGTATTTACTAAACCTAACGACTTGAATTACTAAAAAGACAAAGCAAGAATATTGATTTTAATTTTTAATAAAAATTTTTATAAAGTTTCTAAGGACCCTTAAATGAAAATAAGTTAAGTTCTTAAATTTTGAAAAAGTAATATCTAAAGCATTTTAGAAAATTAACATGCAACGTTCTTCCCGAATCAAGTACCCTGAAGGTATCTTGTATCATAAGAAAGTATCCTGTACATACATGTTCCAAGATATTTTTATTGAAGTTTGTTTTTTATTTTTATTTATTTTATTTTATTTTTTAAATATATATATTTTTTAAGTTTTCGGCGGACACAACATCTTTGTTTGTACGTGGTGCTGAGGATCGAACCCCGGGCGCACGCATGCCAGGCGAGCGCGCTACCGCTTGAGCCACATCCCCAGCCCCCATATTTTCTTTTTCTTTTTTATTTTGAGTACCAGGGATTGAACCTAGGGACATTCAACCACTGAGCCATATCCGAATCCCTTTTTGTATTTTATTTGGAGACAGGGTCTCACTGAGTTGCTTAGTGCCTCTCTGTTGCTAAAGCTGGCTTTGAATTCTTGATTCTCCTGCCCCAGTCTCCCATTCCCAGCCCTTGGGAATACAGGCATGCCCCATCTCATCGGACTTGATGGTGTTTTAGCATAATTTAATTAAGAAAACTTAAAACATTGAAATAAACTATATTTGGAAATAAGAGTGAAGGCATTAATAAACATGTGATTTTTCTATCAATGTATTAACTTTCATCATAGATCTCTAGCCATTATGTTATTTGACTAAAAAAATAAGTATTTTTTAAATGAAGATGCATTTATTTACGTATTGTTCATATCAAATCAAAGAAACAATAAGTTGGTTATTTGTGAATAATAAAATTCACATCACAAACACTACTAGCAAAACATTATTTATATTATGTATTCCCTGCAATAAACACCTTATATTCAGTAAAAGCAAAAAAGGAGTAATAACAACACATAGCTTCACATTATAGAAAGCACTACTAAAAAGTATTCCCATGTGTTATTAGTCTTACTATGTTTAAAATATAATTACTCATAAAGTAATTATATTTCATATATGAGTAATTATATTTCATATAAGATTTAAAAATTTATATCATATAAGTACTCCCATATATAGTAAATTATAATGCATTAACATTTATTTTTCATTTATATGGTATTTTCTCATTAAATTATTATCAAGAATTTTGTGCAGTATGTAGAGTTTATTTATTTATTAGTTCTAATACTTATACATGACAGTAGAAAGTTCTTCAAATCACTGTACACAAATGGAGCAGAAATTTTCAATTCTCTGGTTGTGCATGAAGTAGAGTAACACCATTTGTGCAGTCATTCATGTACCTAAGGTAATGATGTCTTCTCATTCTACTGTTTTTCCTACCATATTTCCCCCTCTCCCTTGCCCCATCCAAATTTACTCCACTTATCCTATCCCATGCCTGCTCCCACCCCCAATAGATTAACATCCACTTATTAGATAAAACATTTGGCATTTGGTTTTTGGAGATTGGCTTACTTTGCTCAGCATAATATATTTCAACTCCATCCATTTACCTGTAAAAGCCATAATTTTATTCCCTTTTACTGCTGAGTAGTATATATTCCATTGTGCATATATACTAAAGTTTCTTTATCCATTCATCTATTGAAGGGCATCTAGGTTGCTTCCACAGTTTAGCAATTGTGAATTGTGCTGTTATAAATATTGAAGTGGCTATGCCACTGCAATATGCTGTTTTTAAAGTCCTTTGGGTAGAAACCAAGGAGTGGGCTAGCTGGGTCAAATGGTGGTTCTATTCCAAGTTTTCTAAGTAATCTCTATACTGCTTTCCAGAGTGGTTCACCAAACTGCAGTTCCACTGGAAAAGTATGATTGTGTCTTTCCCCCCCATATCCTTGCCAACACTTATTGTTGTTTATATTCTTGATAAATGCCATTCTGACTGGCATGAGATGAAATCTTGGAGTAGTTTTGATTTGTGTTTCTCTAATTATTAGAGATGTTGAATATTTTTTCATATTTTGTTGATCAATTGTACATCTTCTGAGAAGTTTCTGTTCAGCTCCTTAGACCATTTGTTGATTGGATTGTTTTGTTGGTGCTAAAGATTTTGAGTTCTTTATAAATGCTGGAAATTAGTGCTCTGGCCTGGGTGTCACAAAAAAATTACTCTCAAAATGTAGGCTCTCTCTTCACCTTGTTGATTATTTATTTTGCTGAGAAGAAGCTTCTTAGTTTGAATCCATCCTATTTATGGATTCTTAATTTAATTTCTTGGGCTTTAGGAGTCTTGTTAAGAAGTCAGGGCCCAATCCGACATGATGAAGATTTGGACCTACTTTTTTTTGTATTAGGTGCAGGGTCTCTGGTCTAATTCCTAGGTTCTTGATCCACTTTTAGTTGAGTTTTGTGCATGGAGAGAGATAGGAGTTTATTTTCATTTTGCTGCATATGGATTTCCAGTTCCCCTAGCACTATTTGGTGAAGAGGCTATCTTTTCTCCAATGTATGTTTTTGGTACCTTTTTCTAGTATGAGATAAGTGTATTTATGTGGGTTTGTCTCTGTTTTTTGCATTTCATACCATTGGTGTACATGTCTATTTTGGTGCCAATATAATGTCATTTTTGTTACTATAGCTTTTTAGTGTAGTTTAAGGTTTGATATTATGATGCACCCTGCTTCACTCTTCTTGCTAAGAATTGCTTTGGCTATTCTGGGTCTCTTATTTTTCTTTTCTTTACTTTTTTAATTTTTGTTGTTAAAGAGGGGGGGGGGAGAGAGAATTTTTTAAAATATTTATTTGTTTTTAGCTTTCGGGGGACACAACATCTTTGTTTGTATGTGGTGCTGAGGATTGAACCCGGGCAGCACGCATGCCAGGCGAACGCGCTACTGCTTGAGCCACATCTCCGGCTCCCTGGGTCTCTTATTTTTCCAAATGAATTTCATTGTTGCTTCTTTCTATTTCTATATGGAATGATGTTGGGATTTTTGTTGGAATTTAATTGAATCTGTATAGCACATTGGGTAGTATGGCCACTTTAACATATTAATTTAGCCTATCCAAGAACATTGGAGATCTTTTCATCTTCTAATGTCTTCTTCAATTTCTTTCTTTAGTGTTCTGTAGTTTTCATTGTAGAGGGCTTTTACCTCTCTTTTTTCAACTGATTCTGAATTATTTATATATATATATATATATATATATATACATTCATATATATGTATATATATTTGTTTGTTTACATACTTATTTATTTATTTTTTGAGGCTATTGGAATGGGGTAGTTTTTCTAATTTCTCTTTCAGGGTATTCATCACTGATGTATAGAAATGCATTCGATTTATGGGTATTGATTTTATATCCAGCTACTTTGCTGAATTTATTTATTACTTTTAGAAGTTTTCTGGTAAATGTTTTGAATACTCCAAGCGTAGAATCATATCATCAGCAAATAATTAGTTTGCTATTCATATCCCTTTAATTTCTTTCATTTTTTAAATTTCTCTGGCTCAACTTTCAAGGACTTTGTTGAATAGAATTGGTGAAAGAGGACATCCCTGTTTTGTTTGAGTTTTTTAAAGGGGATACTTCCAATTTTTCTCCATTTAGGATGATATTGGCCTTAAGTTTAGCATAGATAGCTTTTACAATGTTGAGGTATGTTCCTACTCTCCCTTTTTCTAGTGTTTTGAACAAGAAAGTGTGCTGTATTTTGTCAAATGCTTTCTCTGCCTCAATTGATATAATTACATTATTTTTAGATAGGGATTTTAAATTTTTATTTATCTTAATGATCAGGATAATTAAAAGATTAAAGAGTCAAAATAAATAATTTAAAAACTTTCATTATATCCATTTACTATTTCAAAATGTTAAATTACTCAATTATAATAATAATTTTTATTTCAGAACTCAGAGTATCAATCCTTTCCAATATATTTTATAATTAATTTAATTATTCATTTACTAAATATATAAAAAGTGCTTACCATGTGCCATAATAAACTAGAGCAGATACTATATTCAATTGGAAGAAGAGGAAATTTACATGTGACTGTATCAAGGAATTTGTTCATGTAGAATTATGGGTGATGAATAGCAAAATTTTATATTCTTAATACAGAAAGAGAGAGAAAGAGAGAGAGAGAGAGAGAGAGAGAGAGAGAGAGAGAAACTGATTTTTAAATGATTTATCCATTCATGTTTTCATAGCAATTATATTTTTAGAATTAAAATATGCTAAATTTTATCATAATAAATTATAATTCATTGTGAAAAATTGCAGATATTTAATTAATTATGTTGAACATTGATTTTATTATAATAATTTATATATTTTTAAAAATTTAAATGTATTTTAATGATGCATAAAAATACTAAAAATTAGTACATATTTATGCTGTATCATGTTTTCATATATAAATGTATATATATATATATCTTAAGTAATGTTTAAATCAGAGTAAATGTATCAGTCTCTTAATATTTATCAGTTCTTTATAGTGAAAACATTCAAAATTTTTGGTTTCAAAATATAGAGTTGATTCTTGTTATCTGTAGTCAACCTATGCTGCATTACTATTAACTATAAATCAGTACCCATTGATCAACCTCCTCCTCCTTCCATCTACCACCCTTACTCTCTTCTGCCTCCAGTAACCACCAGTCTACTCTCAACTTCTATGAGAATAACTTTTCAAAATATTTTACCTATAGTGAGATAATATGGTTCTCATCTTTCTGTGCCTGTCCTATTTCACTTAACATATAGATCGCCAATCCATCCACCATGTTGCAAATGCAGGATTTCAAACTTTGTATGGCTGCTTAATATTTTGTTATATAAATGTACCCCATTTTCTTCATTCATCCAAGAAATGAACACCTAGGTGGTTTCCATTTCTTGACTATTATTAATAGTGTTGTAATAAACACAGTAGAGCAAATATCTCTTTAACAAATCAATTTCAATTCCTTTGACTCTTTATGGATTCTTGATTTAAATTCTTGGGCTTTAGGAGTCTTGTTAAGGAAGTCAGGGCCCAGTCCAACATGATGAAGATTTGGGCCTATTTTTTTTTTTCTATTAGGTGCAGGGTCTCTGGTCTAATTCCTAGGTTCTTGATCCACTTTGTAACAGATCCCAAAATAAAATCCCCATTAGTGGGATTGCTAAATCATGTGGTAATTTGATATATTTTTTAATATTTTGAAGACTCTCCATTTCTTTTTTTATAATGTAAAGACTAATTTACTTAACCACCAAGTGTGTGTAAATCTTCCTTTTTCTCCACATTAGTGCCAGCACTTTTTATCTTTTAGTCTTTGGATAACAGCCATTTTTATGGGGTGAATATCTTATTGTGTTTTTGATTTTTATTTCCATAATTATTAGTGATATGGACAATTTTTCATGTACATTTTGTTTCTTTTATGTTTAGTTTTGAGAAATGTCTATTCAGATTATTATCCATTTTTTAGTTCAATTTTTTATTGGATTTTAGAATTACTTTTCTATTCTGAATATTAATGTCTTGGTAAATGTATTGTTTATAAGTATCTTTTGCCCATTCTGTAGGATAGTTTTTCATTCTGCAAACCTTTTCCCTTGTTAAGTAGAAATATTTTAGTGATTTGTAATCCCATTTCTCTATTTTCACTTTTGTTTTATGCAGTTTAGGAGTCTTGTACAAATTTTTTTTCCATTCCAGTTTCCTGAAGTTTTTCCTTTGTGTTCTTCTACCAATTTCATAATTTAAGGTTTTATTTTTAAGTTTTTACTCCATTTTGAGTTTATTTTTGTATTTGATGAGAGATAGCATGTCAAGATTCATTTTTCTGTTTATGTATTTGCAATTTTTCTAGCATCATTTATTGAAAATATTGCCTTTTCTTTATTGTACACTTTTAACTTCTCAAAAATTAGTTAGTTATAAATTCATATTTTGCCCTTTAGAATCTCTGTTCTATTCCACTTGTCTGTCCATCTGATTTTGAACCAGGACCACAAACTATTTGATTGCCACAGATTTGTAATAGCATTTGAAGTTGAGCTGTATAATTCCTCCTATTTTGTTTTTCTTGCTTAAAACATCTTGGCTATTTAGGATTTTTTTCTGGTTTTAATACAGATTTTAGGATTGTTTTTCCTAGTTCTGTGAAGAATATCTTTCATATTTTTTATAGAAATTGCATTTAATCTGTCAATTGTTTTGAGGAGTATGAATTTTAACAATGTCTGTCCTTAACAATTCATGAACATAGGATGTCTTTTCTTTTTATTTTTAATTGGTTGTTCAAAACATTACAAAGCTCATGACATATCGTCTTTCATACATTTGACTTTCCTTTTTTTTTTTTAGCTTCCTTAATTGCTTTCATCAATATTTTGTAGTTATCATCTTAGGGGTCTTTCTATATGGCAACAATATTGTAATTTTTGAATTTTTTTTTCCTTTCACAGGCATTGTAACAGATCCCAAAATAAAAGATACGTTCATTACTGATTATCTAACTATTGCAACTCTAGCAACTAGGAAAATGTTTGATGTTGTTGATGCTTAATAAAGATTTGGTAGCTGATTGATACCCTTTCCCAGCTTTAAGTAATGTAGAATTTGATATTTTTATTGATGGAGACTCTAATGTTAGTATGAATCCACATATTGAATGAAGAATAAAAAAGTTAGTGAGGTTACCACCCAGCAAGATGTGGGGTAGATTGCAGGAGATAGAGTTGGGGAAGTTACTGGGCCTGAATAGGCCCTAGTATAGTGCTTTCCAAGATAAAATAATGTGGGCTACATTTGTTAGTTTTACATATTTTACTACTACAATTAAAAAAATAGGATAAAATTAATATTCAATATTTTACCACAATGTATATGGAATATTATTTTCTATGTTAATCTAATATCATTAGCTGAATATTTTACATTCCTTTTAATTTTAAGTCTTTGAAATTCAGCGTGTACTTCATGGAGCACATCTCCATTCTGACCAGGCACCTTTCAGATACTCAGCAGCCATGTGTGGTTAGCAGCTACTATGATGGACAGTGGTGTTCCAGTGTCTTGTAAACCAGTGTAAAAACTGGCTTCTGACTTTAGTGGGAAATCATTTCAGGATGTGAGGAGCAACAGAGGAGTGGTGTTCTGTGACTTGAACTTTAGGAAGTGATTTGGCTTCTGTTATGATAATAGCATGAATAAGGAGAGATGCCAGGTTTGCTGTGTAAAATGAGGGTTATTAAGATCAGGTAGGTTTGGGTTAGTGCAAGAGGTGAAGAAAGAGGCTAGCCTTTGAGTTTCTTTAAAGTTAAAAAAGTTATTTATTGTTTATCTGAAACTCAAATTTAATTGATTTGTATGTATTATTTGCTAAAATTTACAACCCTACTTGTCAATCCCAGAAAAACTTAGTTGCTTTTGATGTTTTGAAGGTGTATGTTTTCTTGACTTAACAGACTTGTGATGGCAACACCCAGTATCCAGTCATAGGCTAAACAACCATCTGAAATACCAAGCACAGGAATGGATGGAGCAATAGCAGTCACGATAATATCATTGATCATTTAGTTATGTGGCTTTCTACACTCCTCTCAATTTTCTCTGACTTGCCATGTCCTTTTAAATAGATCTACCTTTGTGGTTTCTGAAATGTTGCCCTTTTACTCAGTATGAAATTATTTTAGCAGATTTTATTTTAGCAGACAGGTCATATCACATTGTCTATCACTGTGTACACTGACTGGCTTTCTCTCCCATTATAATATGAAACTTCTTGAGATTAGGGGTCACATCTTGACTGACTCTTCACCAAGGCAGTGCCTGGCTCTGTATAGGCTGACCTATAGACTCAGCATTCTAGCTGCTTAATGCCATCATTGAGCAAATTTAAGCAGGTTGGGGCTGAGGTTGTAACTCTGTGGTAGAGTGCTTGCCTGTTATGTGCGAGGTACTAGGTTCAAGTGCTGAGGAGTACCACATTAAAAAAATAATTAATTAAAGGTATTGTGTCTACCTACAAATATATATATTTTAAAGCAGGTTGCATAAGAAACTGGAAGCTAAGTTGGTTTGACCTAAACTTTAGTCATAGATGTGAAAACAGTGCTTCACACTTTGTGGGTATATTTAAGTGTTGGAAATGTATGAGATTCCTGAAGAATATCCATCCTCTTTAGCCTTGCTCTCATGTACTTGTCAAGCTATTTATTATCATAAAAATACCTTTACTGATAACAAATAGGATTTTTAAAGTGGTTTCAGAGTCCTCACTATTATTTTCAGAATAAATTCTAAATGCTAGCACATGAGCTGCAAGACTTTTCACCCCAAACTTGCTTTTCAACCACAATGATTACATTTTTCCTACATGCTCTGTCATCCAAGCACACAGAAATATTATTTCTTGCCCCATTGCAATAAAACTTCTCATTTCTGCAACGTTGTGCTCTATCTTGACTTTCTCTTCTGCCTTAGAAATAAAAACCATAATTCAAATCAAACCTCTTGGCTTCTGTATAGCCATGTCCAACATATATCATTCTTATGAACTCAAAATAATTCTTCCCTAGTCAGGAAATTTATGTGTTTCCTGACCCAGAGTCAATTTAGGTCCATGTCAGATTTCTCCAATACACCAGATAATATTTGGGGGCTGAAATGTAATGGGGTTTGTCATAGCGTTCAGTAATTGCCATGATGCTGTCAAATTGTATAATCAAGGTTTTGGGGTGAGAACCATGCTTAACACAAACCATGGTGCCCCTGAGGCCACCTTTGAAGGTGTATGTTTTTTTGACTTAACAGACTTGTGATAGCAACATCCAGTGTCCAGTCATAGGCTAAACAACAATCTGAAACACCAAGCACAGGAATGGGTGGAGCAATAGCAGTCATGATAATATCATTGATCATTTAGTTATGTTGCTTTCTACACTCCTCTCAATTTTCTCTGACTTACTGTATCCTTTTCAACAGATCTTCTACCTTTGTGGTTTCTGAAATGCTTCCATTTTACTCAGTATGGAATTATTTTAGCAGATATGAATCTGCTTTTTTTTTCTTTTTTCTTTTTTTTTATTGATTGTTCAAAACATTACAGAGCTCATGATATATCATCTTTCATACATTTGACTCCATAGGGTTTTGAACTCCCATTTCTACCCCAAATACAGATTGCAGAATCACATCTGTTACACACTCACATTTTTCCATAATGGCATATTAGTGACTGTTGTATTCTGCTACCTTTCCTATCCCCTACTATCTCCCCTCCCCTCCCCTCCCCTCCCATCTTCCCTCTCTACCTCCTCTGCTGTTGTTCAATTCTCTCCCCCCCTTTTTCCCTCCCCCTTGCCCCTCACAACCTTTTATAATTTTGTGTATCATTGAAGGTCTCCTACCATTTCCATATGCTTTCCCTTCTCTCTCCCTTTCTCTCCCCCCATTCGTCTTTGTTTACTGTTAGTCTTTTCCTCATGCTCTTCCTTCCTGTTCTGTTCTTAGTTGCTCTCTTTATATCAAAGAAGACATTTGGCATTTGTTTTTTAGGGCTTGGCTAGCTTCACTTAGCATAATCTGCTCTAATGCCATCCATTTCCCTGCAAATTGTATGATTTTGTCATTTCTTAGTGCTGCATAATACTCCATTGTGTATAGATGCCACATATTTTTTATCCATTCATCTATTGAAGGGCATCTAGGTTGGTTCCACAGTCTAGCTATTGTGAATTGTGCCCCTATAATCATTGATGTGGCCTTTTTATGAATTCTAGTAGTTCCTGAAGGCATTTCAATATACTTTATGAAAACACCATATACCCTTCTTAAAGCAATATCACCCAAAACTTGATGAAAGTGCAATTCTCTTGTTAGTTTTGTATTACAACAGAATGTAAATGATCCCTGTTGTTTGATTGAAATGAATTGTTATAACATAGAAATTAAATATTTTTTCTATTTTTCCTCAATGCCAAGTGTTGTTAGTTTTTTAACAAATTATTTATTGAGCTGCTATCAAATGCTTTTCAGTGTTTAAGTGGTTGGAATCTATCAGTGAACAAAATAAAGTTTCCAATTTATAAAATGCCAATATATTAGCAGAGATGCAAACAGAAATAAACATAAACAAGAAAATTATATAATGTTATAAAATAAAAAAAATATGTAAAAAGAGTTAAAGTCAGGGTAAGAAGAATTTTATTGCATGGACAAGTTAGGGGAAGATTTGGGAGAAGGCAGTTTTGCAATAAGAAACCAGGAGGTCCGAGAAAGCCTTACTGAAATGTAAAATTTGAGCCAGATTTTAAGTGGAATCATGACAGATGTTAGTGGTAAGTCCCTTATGCATTCATCCAAATTTGGATGATCTTAATTTAATACATGGTGTTTATTCTCCAGTCAGTATTACTGTATTCACAGTGTAGTACAACTTTTCATAAGTATAAAAGTTAATTGTGTTAAATCATTTTAAAATAGCAGAAGTCAGATAATATTTGAGCCCTCTGCTTCTTTCCCATCACTCAGGAAATGAGATCTGGCTGTGAATTTATTTAATCCTGAGTTCCAAGATGAATTTGCCCACATGATTCACTTGGAAATCCTGAAATTTTAAAAACTTGTCCTTAATTTGATAATTTTATTTACATCAGTAAACATACTCATCCCAAAGAGGTATTGTCACCAAGTTTTACTGCATATTTCTTTGAACTTTATTATATGTAACATGCTACTTCAAAATAATAACATTCTTGCATTATTTTGAAAATATTTTAAAAGGCAAAGCCAAAGAAATTGGAACAAGAATACAGATTATTTTAATCTATTTTCTCAGGAGAAATTTAAAAATCAGAAAATACCCTCTTTTATACACATGTCTATGAAAAGTCACTCATAATCAGGAAATTTCATGTTTGTTGAAGTGTATACCACAGCAAACCTCTTGGTGAATCTGCCTTTTAATTTTAAAATGGCCTAGATATATCAAAAATAATGATAGGCCACCATCCATTGTTCTAAGGGGAAGAATGTATAGAGCTGATTCTGCACAATTTCCCTCCTCATACTGACCTTTTAAATGTATCATGCTGTTCTAAAAAATGTAGTTGATATTGAACAAGACATACTTTTAAAAAGCTCGAGTGAGTCACCATACAAAACTTTTATTCTCCCTGTTTAAAGTCACCAAATGCAGAGTATGGCAAAAAATTTGTTTTTACCATTTTCAAATTCTTAACATCAGATACTACATTTTTAGTGTAAGCATATTAATCATTAACATGTCCTAATAACCCAAACTACTGTTGAATACACTATGAATAAGAATCTATGATTATAAATGTTGTAACATGACTGTTTGAACTAGTTTTAGCATTAGGTAGAAGAAAATTCAAATTTTAACATACATTTACAATTTTACAGCTTAGGAAAGTGAGAAACAATGACTGCTAAAGACCATGTAAGAATGCCTGATGAGATGGGTATAGTGGCACACACCTGTAATCCCAGCAGCCTGGAGGCTGAAGGCAGGATGATCACAAGCTAAAAGCTAGCCTCAGCAACTTAGTGAGGTCCTAATCAACTTAGCAAGACTCTGACTCAACATTTTTAAAAAGGGGGTGTGTGTGGCTCAGTGGTAACCCCCTCAAAAAAAAAAGCCCAATCAATTCAGGCAACATTCATGGAAACATAGATGATATATGCATGAAAATTAGGTAGTAGAGATTGGCTTTTGGACAACTATTGTCATCATGATCACCTATTTTACCAACTAAAATAGATGGTTTGGTTTGGTTGGTTACTATTACTGTTTTCATACTTAAAGATTTATGAATCAAGGCTGAGGTTGTAGCTCGGTGGTAGAGTGCTTGCCTCACATGTATGAGGTCCTGGATTCGATTCTCAGCACCACATAAAAATAAATAAATAAAATAATATTTATTTTTAAAAAAAGATTTATGAATCATCTGGGCTCAGTGGCACATGCCTATATCTTGGTGACTTGGAGGACTCAGGCAGCAGGATCACAAGTTCAAAGCTAGCCTCAAGCAACCTTAAGCAAGACCATGTCTCAACATAAAAAATATTTTAAAAAAAAAAGATTTATGGATCTCTCCTAACTCAAAAAACAAAAAACAAAAACAAAAAACAAAAACAAAAAACCCACAAAACTATGAAGACTTTAATTGTAAAGCTAGATATATATTCCTTTATAATATCCTTTCTTATGATAATATAAATTTAAATATTCCCAAAATATTTCACTTAAGTTACACCTTAAAGATTTTGGTGGGAAATTAATATAGATTTTCTCATTTGTTTGTTAGTGTCTTAATGTATTTTAAAACAGATTTTGGGGTCATTCTATTGTATGGCTTAACATCTCATCTCGAAATTTCTTTATCTGTCATCCTTGATATAATGTGGATGATTCCCATATTAACTATGGAGATATAACCAGTGTATTAAAAATTGTGCATGCATGATGTTTAATTTTGGGTAAATACCATGAGGAGATGCATTTTTATTTAATATTGCATGTAATATTATCTTTTATATGCTTCTTTGCAGAAGAGTGTTTCTTACTGCTGGTGTGTTGATTAAATTAAGGCTTATAAAATAAAATAAATTTGAAAATTTCATCCATTTCCTCACAGTTGCTGAAAACAAGGCAAGTTTTCTAATGTTAACAACTCTTATGTTTTTATCTATGAAATGGACATAATTGTGTAACACCCATCTGGGAGCATCTCAAGGCTGCCAGTGCCTCACCAGGTTAATTTTTCCTATTCAGGAGGGGATAAACCACTTGAGAAAATAAAGTCTGAAATAATTGTTGAAGAAATAAAAGACAAAGTCAGAAAAATAGTTTTAAATGCAGGGTGCTATTGTCACCTAGCTGGACCTTAGTATAAGTAGAGGGTTTATCTCCATGAAGGATAATTTCCCAAACTTCTTCTGAATTACTGGAGTTATCACTGCTGACGTCATCTTTCAATACACTTCTGTAACAGACCTCTGCCCTCTGCACTGTGCATGTACCTAGAACTTCATACCTTAGGAATATTTAATCTTGACCTCTTGGGTCTGCTCTAATATGTAAAGTTGAGAATGACAGCACTATCTTTTGCCCACTTTCATTTCTAACCTCAAATTTTATTTTTTCCAAGCATGTGGAAAAATATCTTTAATTAAAAATAATTAACTTCAGAGGTAAAGAAAAATCACCTTTATAGAAGGAGAAATTATCAATTAATGCCTAGTTTAAGGTACCATATCATGTCTGGTTTATATGAGTTTTTTTTTTTTATGTTATACCAATTGTTGGGAATTGATAAAACAGAAATTACTTCTCGTAATTCAAATACGATGAAAATAGTTTTCTGATTTAGTCATAATTTTATCAAGACTAAAACTTCACTTTCTTATAGTTTTCTGCACTTGTACTTGTTTTTGTAGTATTTTCCAACACATTGTAACTGTGCACCCAAAACAAAGGAGATAGTATGAAGAATGGGGATATATGGAGAGAGGAGAAAGAGACATGATAGACAAGATCTTCATTCAAGGTTTAACAGCCCTAATAATCATATGCCTTAGTAGAAAGAATTAAAACCAGATATGCCTGGAAGATATTGACATTGTACCATGTCATCACTTATTTGAAATAAACTATTGTTTTTGGTACCTGTAGTACAAAACATTTAATTTATTTTGGATATTCTCCTAGAACATTTTCCCACCCCTTTAGCAAATGCACTAAGTGATAACATAAGGAAGTTATTTAGGAATTACCACATCTGACTGAAATCAGTCAGGAAATTAGGGCATATGTATGGAAAATGAGTTTATCCAAATTTAGTTTTGGCCACAACTCAAAAGACTGGTTTACAGTTGCCAAATTGACACCTGTGCCCTATATACCACAGGTGTTCAGACCTTCAGTACAGTTTTCTTCCTAAAGATTTCTGGGCCAACAACATTCACACACATCCCAGTGTGAGCTCATACACAGAATAGGTCGTCCCTTCTGGACAAGACATTGATATTCACATTGAGTTTGAACACTTTCTAATGTCTTTTTCTAGAAAATAATAGCATCATAAGAGTATAACCTCTGTAGCAGTTAGAATTAAACATAATTGTTTATTTCTACATCCCAGCTTCTGGCCTAGCAGGGAACAAGGCCAATTCTTTATTGCCGCAGCCTGGCTGGGCATAATTCAGGAACCACTTGTCAAAAGAAAGAAACTTTATTTTTAGAACCACACATGCCAAACAAAACAGCTCTTCAGGAAAAACCTTCAGAGCCCAACTGCCACCATTGGCTTCCCACAAGCCTCTCAACCTCCCCCACTCCTCCTGCTCTTGAGGCCGATTGGCTGGGTCATGTGAGCGGAGCCAAAAAGGTCCCCCAATGAGCAGCTCCATGGTCTGAAAGGGCAGGGAAACAGCCCAATGAGCATCACTGCAGAGGAGCCAACAGTTGGCAGCTAGAAGTTGCTGGGGCCACTGTGAGCCAATCATCAGCTGGCAGCTGGAAGTTTGCTGGCAGCTGGAAGTTTGCTAGCGCCCCTTAGGCTGTAGCTCTCAATATCTCTCCCTCTCTGTTTAAACAACAAGCATGTGGCTTAGGGACTATGTCTGCCTTAGGTTGCCCAATAGTACATATGGTCCTTACCTGTTATCAGATGAGCTGACCTCAATACATCAGCCTCCTGTCTTAGGTTGGTACCATTGCAATTGGATCTTACCTGTCACTGACTACCAGTCCAGTATACAGCCACACCTGTGGATAGGTCTTTGTACCCGAGGGGGGTGAGTTTCTTTGCCTCACCTCTGTTGGCCCCCAAATTTTAGCTGAACGACCATGACAAGCAGAAAGGAGGAAGATACACCAAGCCAATTGGTGGCTCCTTTTGGAAAAATTGTAACACCAATGACATCATCAGCAAAAATGCCCCAACACTACCACAAGTCACTGCACCAACAGATAGTTCACAATGCATACAGGTGAGTTCATAATGCATACAAGTGATTCATAGTCCAGGAAAATTCTGCAAGCAGTTCAGTGATGGCTCCTTTTGGAAAAATTGTACCATGGATGACACCATCAGCATAAATACCCCAACACTACCACAAGTTGCTGCACCAACAGATAGTTCACAATGCATACAAGTGAGTTCACAATGCATACAACTGATACATAGTCCAGGCAAGTTCTGCAAAGGGGTTAAGTGATGGCTATTGCAGAAGCTGTAGATTAGTTTTATCTTTGTCTTCACCGGAACTGGGATGAAGATAGGAATTCTGGCAATAATGGCTAAAGAAAAAATTATATAACATTCCAGAAGGCACTAAAAGAAAACAATTTTCTTAACAATTTACATTATCTTGAACAGAATTATTAAATATAATGAAAAGGAAAGGTGAAAGTAAACAAACAGATCTGTTAACCTCCTTTTGTGTTCACATATTTAAAAAATCCTCAACAGCTATTTACCCAATTTAAATTAAACTATTTAAATCACGTGAATAAAAAAAGATATTTGGATCCATTTTTTCATGAGCGCTCATCATACATGATATATGGACATACGTACATACAAACATACAACATAAAACACAAGTGTGCACACAACACATAACATAATAGTAAAGGCCTTATAACTTTTTATAGGTGAAATCTCCATTGCAATGTTTAAAAACTCCATAGTCAAAAAATAGAACTGATCAGCAAAACATTAACCTAGTTCTGTATGAGCTCAAAAAACAAAATAGAATTTCATGATGTGGGAAAGGGTAATAATAAAATAGATATTGAAAAAAGCATCCCGGTTCTGTCGCAGATGTAAGAATAGCCAAACTGGAGTTTTGGATATCCGTTGTTATGGATTTGAGCCAAATCATCTTCTTTTTGGTCTGTAGAAATTGCTTTAGTTAATCTTTCTTTAATCCAATTTGGCTGCTGTTCTCCCTGTGGAAACACACAAACAGAACCCTGACTCCAGACAATTACTGGGTCAGGACTTTTCCATTGTCCTGTTAGAATACCCTTCCAAAGTACCTTGGGCTTATGTAAATTTTTTGGACACATATGCCTTTCCGCAGCACTAAGCCCTGATGAATTCAAATTTAAAAAGTTTAGAGGAAAAAGGGTTATTTTAAGTTTATCTTTGGGGAATATATACCCCTTCCCAATTCCTTCTTTTTGCTTTAATAAGTACATTTGAATAGTTTGATGAGCTCTTTCAACTATGCCTTGTCCTTGTGGATTGTATGGAATTCCTGTTATATGAGTAATGCCAAATGATGAGCAAAATTGTTTAAAAGAGGTAGAAGTATAACAAGGGGCATTATCTGTTTTTAACTGTTTTGGAAAAATTTGGCAAAATTTTGTAAGCAATGAGCTATAACATCTTTAGTTTTTTCTCTGGCATGAAGGGAGCCCATCAAAAATCCAGAAGAAGTATCAACTGTAACATGCAAATATTTTAATTTTCCAAATTCTGGCAAGTGTGTGAAATCCATCTGCTAATTATGGTTAGGTATCAGTCCTCTGGGATTGACTCCAAGATTAACTTGTGGTAAAAAGGTCACACAATTTTGACATTGTTTTATTATTTGTCTAGCTTGTTCCTTAGTTATTTTAAAATGCTTTTGTAAGGTATTAGCATTGACATGGAACTTTTTATGAAAATTATAGCTTCTTCTAGTGTAGAGAAAATATGTATGTCATGTGTAATTTTATCTGCTAAATCATTGCCCAAACTAAGGGCTCCAGGCAATCCTGTATGTGCCCTGATATGTCCTATAAAGAATGGATCTTTTCTGTCCCAGATTAGACTTTGTATAGTGTAAAGCAAAGAGAAAACAGTAGAGGAAGTGGAAATCCTACCAGCATCTTCAAGGGATACTATAGCATTAACTATATAGTGACTATTGGAAAATAAATTAAACACAGAATCATTAAACATCAGAAAAGCTTGTAATTCTGCATTAAGCTCTACCTTTTGAGCTGATTATTTGGGTACTAAAAATGTAAAAGTTTGATCAGGTGTAACTATTGCTGCTGTACCATTATTTGACCCATCAATGAATATTTTGGGAGCATTCATGATAGGTGTTTTTCTTGTCATTTTTGGAAAAATTACAGGATGCGATGACCAAAAAGACAATAAAGGATTAGATGGTAAGTGGTTATCAAATGAAACATTATATTTGCACATGATTATTGCCCAAGTTTTTAACTCATTAGCTAATTCATAAATTTGATTCATAGTATATGGAGTAATAATTTTATTGGGAGAAATTTCAAACACTCCCTTTGCTGCTTTTATTCCTTTGAGTATTAATTGTCCTACAGCCTCAGGATACCTAGTAAGAATAGTGTTAGGAGAATAAGATAAATGTATCCATAATAATGAACCTTCTTGCCAAAATACTCCTGTAGGAATATTTTTTGTTGGTAGTACAAAAAATAATAAAGGCAAACTTATATCAATTCTATCCAAATGCATATTTTCCATATATGTTTCAATGATTTTTAATGCCTTTTTTGCTTCAGGCGTTAACATGCGGGGTGAATTTGGATCTGATGGACCTTTTAGTATATCAAATAAAGGTCCCAACTCTCCTGTTGGTATACCTAGATAAGGCCTTATCCAATTTATGTCTCCTAATAACTTTTGGAATTTGTTAAGTGATTTGAGTTGATCTACTCGTATTTGAATTTTTGGTGGATGGACCATGGTTGAAGATAATAGAACTCCTAAATAATTAATTGGAAAATTTAATTTTACTTTATCTATTGCTATCTCTAGATTATAATTTTTTAATAAGTTTGTATGTGTGGCATAACATTCTAGCAATGTGTTTTTATCTTTGTGTGCTAATAATACATCATCCATATAGTGAAATATTTGTAGTTCAGGATTTTGATTTCTAAGTGGCTGTATTACTTTGTTAACATAAATTTGACACATAGTTGGGCTGTTAGCCATCCCTTGAGGGAGTACTTTCCATTCATATCTCTGATCAGGACCTTCATGATTCAGTGCAGGGATAGTAAATGCAAAACGTGGACTATCCTCAGGATGAATTGGAATTGAAAAAAAAAACAATCTTTAATATCTATAACTAAAACATACCAAGTATTTGGCAAAGCAGACAATTGAGGAATCCCCGATTGAACAGGTCCCATAATAAACATCTCATTATTAATGGCTCTTAAATCTTGCAATAATCTCCATTTACCAGATTTCTTTTTGATGACAAAAATGGGAGTATTATGGGGAGATACAGAAGGTTGTATATGTCCTTCCGCTAATTGTTGTTTGACCAGGTCATGGGCTGCTTGTATCTTTTCTTTAGTCAGGGGCCACTGAGGAACCCACACTGGTCTTTCTGATTTCCAAGTAATTTTTATTGTCTCAGTGGCCCTTTCTGAAAACCAACCCATGTCTGTCCGTTCCTTGATCTATTTGTATTGGTGCTGCTATAACTTGTTCTTGTTTTTCTAATCTTTTTCCTTTCCTAAAACCTTGTCTAGTCATAATAGTGGGTGCATTTTGGTTGATGTTATTTGTTAATGTCAAACCTAATTGATCTTGGACATCTTGTTCCCATAAATTTACGGAAGATGATCCAATACATATGGCTGTATAGTTCCTTCACATCCTTCAGGATCCTTCCAATCTAATACCATTGCACTTCCATGGGGATTAGTTGTCACTCCTAGGCCTCAAAGTGTTTGAGTGGCTTGTTGTAATGGCCAGTGTTTTGGCCATTCTTGACGAGAGATGATGCTAAGGTCTGCACCTATATCCAGTAGCCCATTAAATTCATGTCCTTGAATATTTAGTTTTAGCATGCGTCGAGATTCTAAATTTAAAGAAAGCATAGCCCAATCTACACATGTGGAGCCTAATTCCTTGGAACCTCTTTCTACAGTGCGACTGGATAATTTATCATGTAGGCTGGGGATTATTGGTAACTGTGCTATTCTATCTCCTGGTGAAATTACTGATATACCCTTTGGAGAACTGGCTATAATTTTTATTTCACCTGCATAATCGGGATCAATTACCCCAGGACTTATCATAAGTCCTTTTAGAGTAGAAGAACTGTGTCCCAATAATAAGCCTACTGTTCCTTTGGGAAGAGGTCCTTTTACCCCTGTGGGAATGATTTGAACTCCCATCTCTGGAGTTTGTACTGCTCTGGCGGAGGCGCAGATGTCCAACCCTGCGCTCCCTCTGGTTTGTCTGATGAGGGATCTAATGGACAATGTGTCCTGGGCACTACCCTGATGAGGTTTCTGGGTTCCTCCAGTGCTCCGTATATTTGTGGTTTTGGGCCCCGGAGCATTGGGCCCCCCTGTCCATTTTTGGCAATGGAGTCCGATGCCTTTCTCCACGATACACACCTGGTCCTTGTTCATTTTTTGACAATGGAGTACCCTCTATGGGGGTTTGAGAATGACATTCATTAGCCCAATGTCCCCCTCTACAGCAATGTGGGCAAATACCCGGTATTCTATTCCTTTGATACCTAGTTTTGTTAAACCCTCCACCTATTGGAAAATTCCTTTTAAAATGTCCTGTTCACAATTGTTCACAATTGTAGCATGTTCTTGGCCTGGCATCTAAAGCCTGTTTTACTGCAGCTGCCACGACTTGCCCTTGTTTATTAATGTCTCTGGCATCTAAAGCCTGTTTTACTGCAGCTGCCACGACTTGCTCTTATTCATTAATGTCTCTACAAAATTTAATATATGTGTTTAAATCCTCTTGTTTCCATTGTCTAATGACTTCTCTGCACCAACGATTCGCTTGCTCCTAAGCCAGTTGTTTTATTAATGGCATTGCTTGTTCAGTATTTCCAAAAACTCTGGTAGCTGTTTGAATAAGCCTATCTATAAATTCAGCTTAAGATTCATTAGCTCCTTGTATTATCTTAGATAATTGACCTTGTAAACCTCCATGTCCTTGTAAAGTCTCCCATGCCCTAACCGCCTCTACAGCAATTTGTGCGTATACTCCGGGATCATATGCAATTTGTTGCTGCTGATCCTCATAAGGTCCCTTTCCTAACAACATATCTAGATTTCTCTGAGAATAACCAGCTGCTGCATTTTGCCTAGCCGTCTCCTTGCAAAATTCCTCATTGGCAACCTTCCATAACAGGTATTGTCCTCCATTTAGCACAGCTTTACAAATATTAGCCCAATCTGCTGGCGTCATGTTCAAGTTGTTAATGGATTCGACCAAGCTTACAGTGAAGGGTGCTTGAGGACCATAGGTTGTTACAGTTTCTTTTAACTGCTTCACTGTTTTGAAATTTAAAGCATGGTGAATTCGCTGCCCTCCTGCCTCAAATACAGGGCATGTTAATATTTGAGATCCTGTCTCAGGATCCCAACTATCAACTGCGGGGGGGGGGGGTTGGGGGCCTCCCAGCATATGGAGGTGGCCTTGTTGGTTGGACACTTACATCCTCTGCTGATAGAAGGGTATTAGTAGCAGTCTCCTGTAGATGTGGCGCTGTTGGTTGGACACTTACACCCTCTGGTGATAGAAAGGTGTTAGTAGCAGTCTCCTGTTGTAACTTTACCCCTGATGGCTTTTTCTGCCTTACACTTTCTTTCTCTGTCTGACTAGCTTGAGAGGCCTTCTCTTTTATTTGAATTTTTTCCTCTTTCTGACTAGTTCGAGAGACCTTCTCTTTTAATTGAATTTTTTCCTCTGTCTGACTAGTTCGAGAGACCTTCTCTTTTACTTGAATTTTTTCCTCTGTCTGACTAGCTTGAGAGGCCTTCTCTTTTACTTGAATTTTTTTCTCTGACTAGCTCGAGAGACCTTCTCTTTTACTTGAATATTTCTACGATAACTATAATACAACCCCAGAAGATAACGCCAAACACAACTGAAACAGAATGAAACAAAATTGGAACAACAAAAATCATTATAGCCTTTCTATCCTCCTAAAATGTCCATCCGTCCTTTCTCCCTATCTGTTCCTCAGATGTGAGCGGTTTTTCTTCCATCTTACACATCTCCAGGGCCAGGCAACTTAAAACAGAAGTGAAGCAAAACAAAAGAAGAATCTTAAAATGGCTACCCATCCTCTCACCCTGCCCTCAAGGGCAAGCAGTTTACCTTATCACTTACCCTCAGTCGTTCCTGTGAGAGCCACCAAATGCCACAGTCTGGCTGGGCACAATTCAGGAGCCACTTGTCAAAAGAAACAAACTTTATTTTTAGAACCACACATGCCAAACAAAACAGCTCCTCAGGAAAAACCTTCAGAGCCCAGGCTTCCCACAAGCCTCTCAACCTCCCCCACTCCTCCTGCTCTTGAGGCCGATTGGCTGGGTCGTGTGGGTGGAGCCAAAAAAGTCCCCCAATGAGCAGCTCCATGGTCTGAAAGGGCAGGGAAACAGCCCAATGAGCATCACTGCAGAGGAGCCAATCAGTTGGCAGCTAGAAGTTGCTGGGGTTGCTGTGAGCCAATCATCAGCTGGCAGCTGAAAGTTTGCTGGCAGCTGATGCTTTATCTCTGCTCTGTCAATCTTATCTTATGGCTTCCATTATCAAGGTTATGTTATAGTACCAATATAATGAACTGCTCAATCCCTCACCATGATGTCCTTATTCTAACAAGAAGGAAGGGGAAGTATAGAAGGTGACCCCTTCTTTGAGCCACCTCCTCCCTCTTAATGAATTTTCAGGAAGCCCCAATGAAGTACTCTGTTCATGCATCGTTGCCTACTCCTATCTGTAAAGGAAAGTAGAAAATGCAATTTATAGCTAGAAACTTTTCTCATACTGTCAAAATAAAGTTGCTATAGGGAAGAAAGAAAATTGGATAGGCAACCAGGAGTTTCTACTATCTACCCTTTTACATTTAAGCTACATCAATTATCTAAAAATATTTCAGCAAAGAAGTAGAGCTCAGAAATTTTTAAAGCTGTGCTTAGCTCAGGAACAATTAATATGTACTAAGGATGTTTAAATTTTAGTTTGTAGAATTTCAATCTTCATTAAGGCCTTGTGGTATTTTTAAAGGATTTTTATATGCATTTATCCACTTATCCATTGATGGACATTTTGGTTGTTTCTGTGTCTTGACTATTGTGAATAATGTGGGAATGAGTATGAGAATGCAAGTATCTCTTCAGCATGGTAACCTCAGTTCATAATGATGTACTGTGTGTTCCAAAATTGCTAAAAGAATAGATTTTTAACACTCTTACAACGAAAAAAGAAAGAAATTAATGGGTGTGATGAATATGTTAATTGGTTTGATTGAATATTTCTAAAACATATACCTAGTTCAAAACACCACACTGTACTCCTTAAATATAGACAATCATTTGTTGATTAAAAATACATTAATATTTTAAAGTTTAATTTACAAAATAACATATTGGGAGTTTTTTTTAAAAAATACAGTTTCCAAGGATTCTTCTGGCTGAGGCCCAGAAATTCTTTTGCAATTCTCTGAACCATATTATATTTATTGATGCACACCCTGAAGCTGTGTTGCTGGAAAGTCTTTTTTATATTTCTTAAAAGTATCAAATCCAGATGATACTTTTGTACATGCTTAATGGTGGCAATCTAAGTGGGAGGGAATCATGTACGGTGTTGGATGCTGCAGAAGTAAAGCTCTTCAGAAAATATTGAGAATATGCCTCTAGAGCACATGAAAGAGCAACTACTGTGTGTGAACCTACTTATTTTCCAGTTCCTGACATAGCAGCACACGAAAGATGAGCAAATATCTGAAATGCTCCAATTCATGCCAGGACATTGTCCTTTTTTGTTTGTTTGTTTGTTTGTTTTACCTTTTTATAAATCTTCCCTAGGTCTTGATAATAATGGACTTAGGGTTTCATTTATCAGATAAATGATAGATAACAAGACAAGAAAGAACAAACGGGGCTCTTGAAGGGAAAATGTAAACAGTCACCAGCCTAGCTAGGATCCTATATGGAGCATTTATCAATGCCTAGCTATTTTTTTAAATTTCAGTTAATCATCCACAAAACGCTTAAGAGGTGGTATTTTGTCATTTCCATGTTACATATGAAGAAACAGATTAAGAGGAACCATTGAAAATTACAGTTGCTAATGGAGGTAGATATGTTTACATGTGGTTTGGCTTCAGAGATATGTTCCTTTGAATTTGCGGTAATTGGCATAACGGAAAAGTAAACTTCAAAAGAAAAATGAATAGTGCATACAGAAGAGCCAAGAAAGGAAAACCAGTCTGTCCCCAGGCACAAGTCCCTAAGAGACCTCCCACCCTTCTCTTCTCTCCAGATCCTCCATTAACAGATTAGATCATTTCCTTTTAATTTCAGCAGCAACAACACTGTTTCTGCTCATTTCCAGTCTTCAGTCCTTCTGTCACTAGACTACCCACAGTTTCCAATCATAGCTGGAATCAATCCTCATTTCTCTCCAAACTCTGCCTCCCTTTCCCCAACCCTTTCAAGTTTCATTCTACTTTGTTCACTCATTCTGCAGCCAGTGACTTTTAGTTTCCATCTGAGTGAATCATGAGAAAATTCAAAGAGGGTAAATGTAAAGTGAATCATATGTAGATTTTAACCTTGACTAGAAGAGCCATGGAGATACAGGTTCTTAAATCCCAATTTTCCTGACAGGAAGAAAATATGGTAGATATATCTTTGTTGTGTTGATGAGAGTAGTCAGCATCCTTTGATATTAATTTTTTTTTTCTGTCACTGCATGTTTTCAATCTTTATGTTGGTCTCCTAATAGAAGGGGTCAATACTGGAATGTTTTTTAATTCTCTAAAGACATAATTTCTCTTATTTTCATTTCTTCGTCTTAACATATGCTCTGACATTGTTCTGAGTATCCTGAGTAAGTTGATAGAGTAATGGTAATTCAACTCTCTTATCTACCATTAACCAACAGCATAGATTTGTAGATATTATTTAAATTCTAAACCATCTCTTTTAGGCATTAAAATATTGAGTGTATTAAATAAGAGTTTTCTGAATATGCAGAAGGAAAATTCTCAAAACTTAATTGGCACAATGTTTTCTAAAAATGCTAGATTAGCTATATTATAAGAAACATCTCCAAATAAACCTTGTAATTCCAATTGCAACCTAACAATGGTAACACATAGTTCGATGTCCCTATACTACTGTGGATCTGTCTTAATTGCCTTCTTTTGTATGTTTCTTATAGTCTGCTGACTCTAGAAAGAAATCATAAAGCAAATCACAGGCCATTTTCCTCAAGGCTGAGTTAGGAAACTATGTTAATTTGTTAACGGCATTGAATAGAATCAAATCACAATTCCTCATATGCCAAAAACCATACAAAATATGAAGTTTATTTGCTTCCAAAATATGCATACTACTAAAATTCTAAATAGATTCTAAATAATTAAGAAAAATTTACTAAAGCTGTATGTTAATATGTCAATGAGAGGAAATTTGAGTGCAGTATAATTAATATTACAGAGGAGAACCAGCCTTTACATGATAAATTTCCCTTTTCACTCTTTCTTTCTATATTTCAATGAGAAATTGCAAGCATAATTCACTAGTCTAATTTCTGCTGTAAATAAACACATTGTCTGTATTTAGCAAAATAAATTTCAGTAGGTTGCATCAAACATTGAGCTCTTTAAATTTTAGATCAATTTCTATCTTAAACTTCTAAAGATAAGTATTTTCATGAAGGATAGACTATTTTCTTTTTGATAATATATCTTATCATGGTTGGCAGGAAATTATCCTTAGCGATTTCCCTTAGCTTAATGTCCTTCCTTGAACATTTCCTCCGAATGATCAGAACAGCATTATTTCATAAGGAAATAGACTCTGAACTTGAAAATTCAGGAGCATACTAACCAAGCCAACATAGGAAAATGCTGATGAAAAGAGCCAATACCTGAGCATTTTTCCTAAGGAGGATTTTAGAATCCTTTGCAATTGGACTATTCATGATAAATGTACCGATTGTCTACTTTTTAAATTATACATTTTTGAAAATAATGTAGTATAATCTAGAAGTTCAGAGTTTACTTATTTAAATTTTTTTTTATTCTGAAAGTAGAATGTAAAAAAAGCCAAAGATAATTGGTGCATTTCTGTTGCATCTAACTTTTACACCTTGTGCTGTGTTCTTTCACATTTCAGTTTACTTTCAATGATGTTGAAAATATTGTATGAAATATGATTCACAATTCAAATGACCAAAAGAGGCTGCTACATTAGATGAGGAAAGTGTTTTTTTTATGATTCTCATTTTGATTATGTGACCCAAAATTCAGCTTCCTGGATAATATAACAAGCAATGAGCTGTTATCTCATCTCTATCGCACTGATGCTACTTCAGTTTTAACTATTTTGTAAGAACACAGCTATGAATTTATTTTTAAAAACTTTTTGATTTTTATAATTATGAAAGGTGAAATGGAGGAAAGGATTAGAAATTGTACAAAATTATCATGAAGAAAAGTACTGTCGATCTGATTGTGGTTATCATACTCATTTTTGCCTATCCTATAGTCCTTTTTGTAGAAATGTATGTTTATAAAATATTGTTGGTCTTCATTATTTTGAAATATGTTTTGAAACAAATTTTAAAATGTTGTCACAGGACAATAATATGTCATTTAAAAATGAACCCTTTTTAGGTCACCTTTTATCATTCTCCATATTCCTCATGGATATCCCATTTATTTTCATGATCTTGGGTTTGGGAGGGAAGTTGGCAGGATTAGCTTCATTGGTGGTATATGTTCCAGGAAGCCCACAGAGATGCACAGTTAGAAAGATCTGAGTCTGATTTAAAGCAGCATTGTTGCTGTCTTGGAATGCTTTTTTCTAAATTTTTAGAACTTTTTAAAATTTGTTCTTTTTAGTTATACATGGCAGTATAATCTATTTTGACATTTACAGACATGGAATATAACTTATTCTAATTAGGATCCCAGTATTGTGGATATGCATAGTGTTGAGATTCACTATGATGTATTCACATATGTACCTAGAAAAGTTATGTTGGATTCATTCCACTGTCATTCCCATTCTTAAACCTCATGCCTTCCCTTCATTCCTCTTCATCTAATCCACTGAATTTTTATTCTTTCTCTCATCCCTCCTTGTTTTGGGTTAGCATTCACATATCAAAGAGAACATTTGGCTTTTGGTTTTAGGGGTCTGGCTTATTTCAGTTAGCATGATAGTTTCCAGATTCATTCATTTATTCGCAAATGCCATAGTTATTCTTCTTTATGGCTGATTAATATTCCACTGTGGGTATAAACCATATTTTTAATGCTATTCAACTGAGAAAACTTTCATTTTCATTTTTCAGTGGCCTGTAAATTATGTAGCAGGTTTTGGTGTTTTGAATGGTAATAAGATCAGCCTTTTTCACATCCAAAGTCATCAGCCTTGTTGTAGTTTCTTTCAGTCAAAAGGAAGGGTTATCGTTTTGTTTGCACAAAGGTGTTTTCAGCTTTCAAACCCCACATCTGTGGAGCTGTGTCCAGGCATTTTTTCCTTAATATGATACAATGGCAGAATATGGCTACCAGTGTCACTGATTATATATATCTCAGTGCCTTCCAAATTATTTCCTTCTGCCAAAACTCTCTACTAAACATCATATTCACATATCCAAATGGCTTCTAGTTATTTCCAGTGGAGCAAGCTATAAGCAGTTTAATCTCAGAATGTCCCAATCTTCGATGCTATTCTTTCTCCTCTGAATACTGCTCAATATTTCTTGTATTTAACTTCTACCACTTAAATAACACAGCCAGAAGTCTGAAACAACCGTGGCTCTTTCTTCTTTTTCTTCTGCATGAAGTTTGTCATCAAGTACTACCATATTTATTTCTTAAGTTGTTTTTCTTTCACTTTGCTGTAGGTTTAGTTGCCATTATCTAAACTTGAGCTGTTCTGACAACAGTTTGTATTGATTTTTTTACATCCTTTTTATGAATATTTTCTATAATTTATTTTGTCATATTTCTCCTGTAAATCAACTTCTGTCCACCATTGTGAGCAGTATGTCCCTCAATCTTCACTCACTGAACATTATGCTCACTCCCCCAATCTTGAGCCATATATTGCTAAAATAAACATAATCTACCTTCTATATCTTTCTTTTGTTTGAATCCCAAACTTCTCAATAAGTTGATAAAACTTAGAATATTCTCTTTCTGGAAAGAATCTTCTCGTTAATTCATTTTGGTGAAATTGCGGTACAATACAAATTGGTGTCATTGACATAGTAGGATTTATATCAGGGAGTACAATTTTGAAATTATGTTGAATGTCATTGTCTGGTGTATTTATAATGACTTATTTGAATATGCCTTAGGGTGATATAAAAACATCTTGAGAATAGTATGAAGCTGAATTAGCTAGATCTGTGATGTTGCAAATTTATTTAAATTCTGATTTTTATAAATCAGTGAGTATCCAGTAAGCCTTATAGAAAGTTAAAAATACAGGTAAAATAGTAGTAATATGATGAAAAACAATAATATTTCTTATATATAAGGGTATGTAGTCTACTGAAGAAGACAGATAAATGAGTAGGTAATTATGCCTAAGCAACATAAATATTAAAATAAAGCACAAAGGAGCACTGGGAAACTTGCAGAAGGATTTCTAGTATCATCTTAAAATTCACAGGTAAGGTTTCTGGAGGAAATAAACACTGATTGTATAAAAAAAAGTCAGTTGAAATTGTAGGAAAGATGAAAAACAGGTCAAGAAATCCAGATACCCATTGCCACTTTGATTACTTCACACCTTTTATTAATAATAAAATGATGAGATGTTTAAATTTCATTTAAAAAATAATGGATGATACAAAATTTCTCATGAATAATATTTATTGTTTTTATAATTTTTGAGGTTATCCAAGATGCACAGATGTGATTTGAAAATTACATTTGACTGTTACAGTTTAGCTCCTCTTTTCATGTTGTTAATAAAGAAGTCTATTAGGAAGAATAAAACACCATTTGTTTATTTTTTAACATTATTTTATTTATTCATTTTTATGTTGTTCTGAGAATCAAACTCAGTGCTTCACATGTATTAAGCTGTCTACCACTGAGCCACATCCCCAGCCCCAAATTTCATCTTCTTAAACAGTGAAAAGCCACTTTGTTCATTTTTCAGCTTATATTCCTTATGTACTTTCTATTGAATAAAGAAAACTCATGTTTTGTTGAAAATATAATTAAGGTTTCTGCACATTCTAATTTATAGCTACTGTTGTCTTCTGCCTTAAGGGGATATATATGTGTGTGTGTGTGTGTGTGTGTGTGTGTGTGTGTGTGTGTGTGTATGTATGTGTGTGTATATATATATATTTTTTTCATTCCCCAAAATAGAATACAAGTGATAATGTCTCATAAACCATTTCTACTATTCCATATTCTATTCTGGTTTCAGTAAAGGCACTGAAGGACAAATTTACATATTATATTTTAGTAGCTATAAGTTAAGACAAAACTATTAATAGAGGATGGAAAATTATCTCAAAACGCAAAGTTATATTATCTTTTTCTGGAAGAATGTTGATACCACTTAGAGTTAAATGAAATCCCGCCTTGAAGTAAATTTGCTATACATATTCTACAAAATCATTACAATTATGTCACAGTAGGAATCGTGTTTTTTTTTTCTTAATCTTTCATGGTGACAAGTAAAACATTATTTCCTTTTGAAAATACATTACCCGCTTCAATTGCAATATAGATAAATCTTTTAATAGAACTGCCAATAGATAGTTTTTTATAAATTTTCACGAGTAATTTGGCAATCGCTATGGGTTGTGCATATTAATTTGGGTAGTTCAAAGAGTGAACTTTCTTTTTATATTAGGATTCAATAAATGTAGATAAGCCAAAATGTGTTAATGTGACCTTTGCCTTTACACACATTATTATTCTGTCCTTTGGGTTAAAAAAAGTATGTATACACACACACACAAATTCTGGTAGATTTAGAGGGAGAAACAGAATATTTGGCAGTTTTGGGGTCAGGGAATATCAACACAGTGAATAAGCAAAATCTCTCATAAGGTAAACCATACCAGTTTTGATTCTTATAGTTGTGGTGGTCGAGAATTTGTTTCTGACTTCCTTTCTTTCCACCTGTAAAAGGAACAAGCTGGGTGGAATTTTGTGATGGTGGTTGCAGTTAAGAAATTATGATTTTGTAGATGCTGATTCATGGAGCATCTTTCTTAGGGCTGTATTGATGATGAGCTTTGAGAGCTATCTTTTAGTGAACATATATCTCTGTAGTAAGTGCATTCCATCTCATTGAAGCTTCACAGTCCTATGAAATAAGAATGAGTATAGAGACACCAAGATAATTCTTTGTGACTTTGAGTGCTATCATGGACCAAAAATAACTAGAACTGAATTGAAATGTCTTTACCTTCAGCTATGACATCTCCTCTCCATCTCTCTTCTCTGAAGAGCACCAACCATAGCCTGATGCGTGATTATGAATGCAGAGCTTTGAAGTTGACCACTAAGTTGAAGGATGATTCATTCATCCCATAAAAATTTCCATTTTGGGGTAAATTCCTATGTATCAATTTTAAGAGGTAAAATATTTTATCTACACTTAATTTTTAAAAAGTGAAGATTTATTTACATTATAAATAAATGTTCTAAAATTATTTGGGGTAAATATGAGAAAAGGTTTGCAATTTTCATTCAAATATTAATTGTCTCAAACATTGACAAACTTACATGTTGCAAAACTAAAATACAAGACTTGGGGTATTGCAGCTTTACATACAGGCCAGTATCTCTGGTGAAGCATTAGAACTGATGTTTACTTCTGTTCTGCATCCATACCTGCTCTGAGCCCTTCTGCACCATCTTGATCATCTCATCTGCAGCTGTGCCATGTTTGCTAAGGCACTCTTAGAAGCTCACATGACTCTTGACCTGGATAGTTTCTTGTGCTTCCTGTGTGCCCCACAGCACCTTGTTCTTTGTCTCTATTTTTTTCTGAGCTTTCATCAATGAAGGTATTTGGGGAGGGCTTTCTTTCTGGTTTGCAGATGACTAACTTTTCTTATCTTCACATGTTAAAGACAAAACATGCATGGTCCCTTGTCCCTTCTTATGCAGGAATCAATCCCATCATGAGGATTCTTCCCTCCTGATTTAATTTTTCCCTTATAAATTTCAAAGAGGAAGCAAAAATTCAGTTTCCTGAATGACCCTGTAATAGGTGATTATTTATAAATTTCATAGATGAATAATAAAAGTTCCAAAATACTTAAAAGGTCTTTATGGCAATGTCTATAGCTACAAGAATTTTAAGAATGCTATTATCTCTCTTTAAGTATAAAAATATTGCCTTGTAGCTTTTCTCACATATGATTATAAATATTTTCATTTAAAATTCAATCCTGGGGCTGGGGATGTGGCTCAAGCGGTAACTCACTCGCCTGGCATGCACAGGGCACTGGGTTCTATCCTCAGCACCACATAAAATAAAATATAAAGATGTTGTGTCCATCGAAAACTGAAAAGTAAATATTAAAAAAGATATTGTGTCCATATTTAAAAAAATATTTAAAAAATTCAATCCTAAAATTTATAATGTAAGTTGAGTTGAATAGGCAACTCAGAAATTGTCTTTGAAAATGGTATCTATTTCCTTTAGGAATTGCTGATTCTTTTTGAAGAGAGTTAAGCAAGGGGTTTACAGAGTTGTAACTATAGAGATAGAAAGACTAAAAACACTCAACCTTAATAGTTTTTTAAAAAAATATGCATGTATTTCTCTGTACATAAATCACTAAGCACGATACAAAAATACTATCTTCTTGTCACTCTCATACTACATAAATATACCAAAGGAAAGATGGAATGTGAAGGCTAGAATCAAGGCCAAATTTAGCAGAAAACATGACAATGATCCCAGAGTTTGAGTGCTGGAAGAAAGCCCAGATAATAATGATAGTAACCTTTTGGACTCCTCCATTTAGAACTTGTCAAAAATACTGAATTCCATTGCGTTTAAATAGTGCCAGCTCAATAGGAATTAAGTCCAAATCTCATTTTTTTTTAGAGTGGATTTTGGCACAGAGGAGGTGTTTGTTACAAGCTTAGCCTGTTAGCTCAAATTAATATTGGACCCGGTACTCCTTAAAACACAGTGAGGGTTATGTTGTCAGATTCAATATTAGTGGAGAGTGAGTTTTGGGCTAATTCAAAATAGTCTCAAAAACTCAAATAATCTGTACTATCATAAATGATATTGACAATTGTAACGTATGTTTTTAAATTCTGCAAGAGTTGGTATTCAGAATACAGAAACCAAGTTCCTCTGTTTAATAATTTGATGAATGTAGAGCATATGACAAAATGGCCACAAAAGAAGCTTAAACTGTTTCATACATCCGTTATGTGTAGGCAAAATTTAATTAATCACTAGTTTGTTTGATACAATCATTGTACAAGCCACTATAACATTATTGGTAAAGAACAGAAGCAGATCTTTCAATTAGTTTCCTTGAGAACTTACAGGAAAGTAAACAATTCAATAAAATTCTTCAGATTTTTAAAAAGCATCAAGGTTAGGTTCTAGTAATTTTCCCCTTGATTATAATTTTTTGTTTTCTTTCATATAAAATAAAATTAAACGAATGTCAACAAATAGTAGGTTTCATTCATCCATTCTCTTTTCATTCAACATATTTTTATTCTAATTAACTATGTGTCAAATTCCTTGAGATTCAAAGACAGTAAGCTATGATCCATTTCATCAAATAGTTTATATTTTAATGGAGACAATGATTATATAATCCAGACTGGTGGGAACAGTGAATCATAATTTTTTCAGATGAGATGACAGAAAAAAAATGAATGTATAGGCACAGAGAAAGGGAAGAAGGTGAAATTTGGTAAATAAACAGATCATGAAGGGTCTTGTATGTTAGACTAGGCAGCTTGGCCTTCATCCAAACTATGATGGCATGCTGTGGAAGATTTTTAACAGGGATGGTGGTGTTATAAAGAAAATTACAATTGTAGGGTAGAAGATGGCAAATCTAGATAGATGAGATAATTTTGGAGGTTTTTAAATAACTCAGATGACAGATGATAATTTCCTGAAGTGAGGAATTTGTAATTCAAAAATTTTTACAGAGAGATTTACAGAAATTAGTTACTTGTTGATGGCAAGGGTACAGAGTAATTCTAACATTACCCTCAGGATAGTTATCTTGAGGATTGAGGTATACTATTCCAGGTAGAAAATGCAGAATGCACGTGGAGTGTGAGCTATTGACATAGTTTTGTGCATCTTCAGGTTGGCTTAATTGTCCATCTTAAAATTAAGAGAATTGTCTTTGGTAGAAGTCAAGTTCATAGAGTATTAGAAGTGGTATTGGAAATTATGGACACATGATTTCCTCAAATGTACACTGGAACACTTCTATCTAGATATACCTGAGAATGAACCTAGGGACACTGGCTGTGAATGACCCAAGAAATGGGAGTAAATCAGAAGCAAGAGAGAAAATGACTTTCAGAAACAGAACACAGTGTCAAGAAGGCATCATATATAACCTGGTGAATGTGTACACAGGTCATCAAGTGTGGCTTACAAATTGCTCACTGCATTTAACATTGACATGTGCCAGTTTTACTGAGTAGTTTCAGGTGACAGTTTAGAGGTACTAGTCCAAGATATTTTAAAAAGGAATGCAGGGGAAATGCACAGCATGTGTATTTACTTTTCAGTGTGTTTAATAAGTAGATCCTAGTACAGTGAATGGAGAGTAGTTCATGTTCAGTGTATATTTTTAATATAGGAAATATTTAAGAATGCTTAAAGGCTGGTAAGGGAAAACAAAGATAATGAAAGGAAGAAGAGAGAAGACAATTAATAAAGCAAGGTCAATCAACATAGAAAAATAAAGGGATAAAATCAGAGGTGGTGTTAAGAGAGAAAAAGAGATATATTGTGCTCTAAAGTATGAAGAAGAAAGAACTGATGTAGATATGTTTGTAAATGACAATATTTTATCAGTAAAATTGGAAATTAATTAGAGTCTTGTGATCAAGATGAACAGGCTTGGCATGGGAGACTCTAAGAGACATATGGGAGAATCAGATCTATGCTACCTGGGTATATGCCAATCTCAGCAGTGTTGAAAGTCTAGTTGATTTCAAAACCATGATGTGGTTTTGTAGTTTCATGGTCTCTCTATAAATATGTGGAAGATCATGTGTAGGAGTGAGAATGGAGCTGTCAGTTAACCTTGCAGCAGGTATTTCAGAGAAATATAGCAGAAGAGAAGAGAATTAGCAATCCTGATAAGCTATTGGCTAAAATAAAGGATCTTTGCATTAGACTGAAGAGGAAAGGTAGAAAACAAATGTGGGCCCTGATCAGTCAAGTTGTATACAGGGCACCATAGCAACTTTGGTTTGTCTTAGTCATGAAATATCTATAGAGCTAGGCTGGCAGATAGCATAACATTGTGGTACAGAGGGACGATCACTGAGGACCTGTTATGCCAGGCCAAAGGGTTTGGCTTTATAAGGAATCTTTGGTATCTAGACAAATTTTTAGCAGGAAACTTACATGACCACATATGAATCATATAATTACAATTTTTAATGCCATGTAGACTATATTATTGAGAAAAACAATACTGGATTCTGGATAACTGATAATGTTGTTGAAAAATAATGATTGATTAATTTATAGGTTAAATGAGTGACAAGGAAGCCCAATGTAATTTTATGAATGAGAAAAGGATTGGACAAACTGATTCTAAGTTTATTTTGAAACACAAGTGTATGAAACATGAACTATTTCCAAGGAGGAGTATTGGGGAAGGGAAGTTTAGAGGTAGAAAAATACATTGCAAAGGTAAGTTAATCTAAAAAACAACTTATTTACACTTGAATTGATAAATAGTTCATTGAGAACAAATGAGTAATTCCAGGTAGAATGTGCAGTTTGTTAAGTTGAATTATATAGAATTTTTCACAAATGACTTGACAATTCAAATGACCAGAAGAAGCACATAAAAAATTTCCAAGAAGATGGCAAGTCACACTTTGTCTCTGCACTCCAAAGAATTCACATAATTAAGTAATTGAATAAATAAAGGATATACTTGCAACCTGAAGCAAACATGTTCAGGGGACACTTTGAAGACATGAATGTCTTTAAAGTTTTTAACAGGATGAAAACCAATGGGCAGGGTGACATTCAAAGGGTGACATAAGAGGAGAAAAATCACATGCTGGGATATGTTTCAGAAAAGTTTGAAAAAGAAGTGGTAGTTGTCTGTTCAATGAAATCTTTGAGACAGGTAAAAGTTGAAGTGAAAAGGCATATAGAGCAAAAGGCATGAACATAAACAAGGAGCTTAATTTAAGGTCAGCATGACACCTCCATATATGCCTTACACTCTCTGCTTATACATAAAGAATTTGGGCAGGTCTCCATCTATTCAATAAGTTAATTAACACATAGTTGAGGAAAGATATGGTTTCACCAAGTGTTAAAAAGGAATAGAATCAGGTCTTTGTGTATCTGTGAGAAAATTATTTTCATTGCAGAATTCTATACTGGGACAAGGTGTCATTCATTAAAAGGGAAAGAGAGAAGGAGATTCTCAAACATGTACCTACTTCCATAACTAATCCAATCTCACTTCATAAAGCTATAACTTAATAGGTGGGTCTGCTCCAAGATGTGTTAGAAGCAACAGCAATTAAGATAAACCTGGGGCAGGTCCAAAGAAAAATGAGTACTGATTAAAACAGGTGAGAGGTCTCTGGAGAAGAAAGTGTGTATGTTAGTGGGAGGGAAGAAGTGGGGGACGCCATGAACAGTTATGATCACAGCACTTAACTTTGTAATTTTGTTCATAGCAAATGTTTAACAGATGGGTTTTGATGATAAGAAAAATCAAACTTTCAAAAACCAGACTTAGTACTTTTAAGGATCCTTCAATATATGTTAGTTTATGCAATGTACTTATAAAAATTATAATGGTTAAGTACTTTCAACACTTTAGGTAATCTGGAAAATATCCAGATGCACTATTATCTGAATTGATAGAACATTGTAATTCACTCTTAGCTCTGGAAGATGTCCAACTAGTGGAGCTGAAATTATGCCATTTTCCAGTAGATAATTCTTACTCAAGCGTTTCGTGGGTTGCTACCAGCATTGCTAACACTTGTTTATTTTTCAAGGTTTCGTTTTCTTTTGGGAGAGTTGGACTAATATGTTTCTCTCATTTATTAGATTCATCAAATGGCAGAATGTGTGTGTTTTTTTTTCCACCAAGATTTCTAGTTCTATTTTATTGGCTTCATGCCAAAATCATGTACTTAGTGATTTCTATTGGAAGGCAAATGACAAGACAGAGTGCCAGTGCAGCTTTTTCTCCACTCAAATAAATGAGTATTTTGACTTGACTGGATCATCAGGCCAGAAAAACAGGAGGGTGTGCCAATGTATGATGTAACTTTGATGGCCACTACATAAAGTATTATGCTGAAGTATTGTTTTCATCTTAACAGATTTCTTTCTCTTCTCTCCTCTGTTGACTTTACCTGGCCAATGGTGCAATCACTAGTTTTCACATAGCCTTTTTGGAATGAAAATGATGAGAATATGCTGGGGAATGCTAAAAAGGACATTGTGCAATTTATTTAAATGACCTCCTTTTTTCTTCTAAAGCATTATTTTTACTATTTTTTTTAATTTATTTTGTTTCACCAGCAAGGTTTAAGAGTAATTGCTTATATAAAGGAGTTTTTAGGTCAGCTTTATCTTCCAGTGACAATGCTTAATATTATTTTGGCATTAAATGTCTGCATTTTTATTTTAAAAATCATATTTTTTAAAAAAAATTTAAAGTAAAGGATATTACAGAATTGTGTCAATGAGAAATAATTCTCATAGTCAATTTCCTGTTACTATACCAGAATACCTAAGCCTGAATAATTTAAAAAGGAAAGTAATTTTAAAAGGAAAGCTAAAGGTTTACTTTGGCTCATGTTTCTGGAGCTTGTAGAACACGTCACTGGCATTTTTTCAGCCCATGGTAAGAGGGCCTCACGCTGCTGCATCAAATCATGGTGGAGAAGAATAGGGAAGGGGACACGTGTTGAAGGAATTCTTGAGAGAAACAAAGAGGAAGAAACTTTAATAAATTTCATTTTCCCAAGTACTAATTCATTGAATTTTCTTTTTGAACATTCTTTTATAATTTGATTTCCTTAATGTGTAAACTACTTCCTTAATTAAATTAAGCACATGAGAGTTATGCTTGCTCTTTTATTTTTCACTTGCAAGATACAATAGAGATATTCTGCGTTACTGCATTGTCCTCATGAAAGTTAAAAAGACACACAAGCAGCTCTCCATGCCCATGGGTACCACACCCACAGATCCAACCAAACTATATTGAGAAAAAGAACAGACATTGAGCATCAACTATACAACCCTAGGCACTGTGCTTGATGGCTTTAACAATTCATAGTTGTTTATAGTTTGTTACTCTACTGCTTATAGCTTGTAGTATAAACCATATATGATATGCTACAACTGGTCTTCTCATTATTTCCTACCAAAATTGGCCAAAGATTTCATAATATAGTATTTTCTTATATTTCTCTTAGTAACACATGGTCTTTGATTTTTCACAGTAAAGCTAAATGAAGAGCAATTTTAAGTACATATATCTAAAACATTTGGAAAATGTTTTAGATATATGTACTTAAACTTATATGTAAAACTATGTATGATCATAAGTGGCTGTTATATTATACCATAAGAATTTGGTACACACACATGTACACACACACAGGCAGCTTCATTTTTAAAGACATGAAAGATAACAGCTGCCTTCTACTCTAAACTACTTCTGTGAGTGTTTAGTTGTTATGACTATTTAAGTACTATCTAGCTTACTGAAGATTGATATGATGAAACTTTTCTTTCTTTATAGTTCCAATGAATTTATATATATATATATTCATATATAATATATTTATATATATTTATATAAAATACCTAGGAAGTGAAGATTCTTTTTCAGTTAAAACTGTTTTTGAAGAATTGTGAGATTTTATTATTTATAAATAATTAAGAGATAAAGAGAACATAGACAATGTAAGCAATTATTGTAGAAAAAGCAATTTGGTAAAATTATAGAAATATAATATTGCCACTGTATTCAAGAATGTAAGTGGCTGACATGTTTTAAGTTTTTTAAAAAAATTTGTTTATATAGTAATTCATTTGTATTAATGCATTTTATAACAATGTGTGAACATAACTAATAGAAGAGAGTTTGGATTTCACCATAGATTGAGCAAGTTGAACTTACTGATTGACTTATGAAGAAGAATTATCAGATTAATACCAAAAGATAGGTAGGAATGAATTTTGAATAAAAGATAAGCATGTGACTTACCTCTGGAAAACACAAAACTTTAAACTGAACTAGAGAATAATAATCATGATCTTTGGGGAATTGAGAAGAGTTGACAAGCTGGTGCTAGGAATATAGGAATGAATAGACTACTGCCTATATCCTCACCAAGGTTGCTCTCCTCTAAGAATATTTAGTAGCTGCAATCTAGGCAGTTTCCTCTCTGGTAATTTTCCATGTCAAATATAGAAAGTAGCTGTTTGATTAATAAAATCAATGCACAGAAAGTGCAATGGAAATAGACTTTAATTAGTGGAGATATGTATTGTATGGAAATGGGAGGTTGCCAGATGCCAGCAATGGGAATACTATGGGTAATGTAGCCAAATGGAATGAACAACAAAGAGAGAGAATTGCTCTTATATCTGCACACATAATGTGTGAACATACCAAAAAGAGCTGCAAAATGAGGGTACTCTGTCCAGAACCTAAGACTTTTGAGGTATGAGACATCAAATCTACTGTTGAGGAAGCACCTAGAGAAACCTGGTCTTTGGTAAGGGATGTGTGTGGTAGGATCAGAAGTCTTAGAGACCAAGAGAAATAATTTTTTTTAAGAGAGAGAGAGAGAGAGAGAGAGAGAGAGAGAGAGAGAGAGAGAGAGAATTTTTAACATTTATTTTTTAGTTCTCGGCGGACACAACATCTTTGTTGGTATGTGGTGCTGAGGATCGAACCCGGGCCACATGCATGCCAGGCGAGCGCGCTACCGCTTGAGCCATATCCCCAGCCCCAAGAGAAATAATTTTATAAAGAGATCAGGGCTTTGGGAGTTAATTGGAAATGCAGGAGTTTTGGGAAACACAGTGGAAAGAAAAATCCAGCAAAAAACATTCAACATCCTGGAGATGAAATAACAAATGTGAGAGGCTGGGGAGTGGATAATTGCATTTGACCAGTGACAGAGGCTTAGATATTTGATATGTTCATAATGTTAATTTTTGTACAGATTATAATAACTCTAATGTTATGTTAGTGTTATTCAGATAATTATCCTAGAAAGGGTTAGGGGTCTGGAAAAATTAGTATAACAACAGTCTTCACAGGCTTTGTTCAAAGATATCACTAAGAGTTTCTTTCACGTACCAGGACTTTTTACACTTCATACCTTAAGCATGATAGGACAGATAATATGAACAACATTCAGGGTAAGAATTTCAGAAAGTGTTAATAGGACTCTTAAGGTATTGATTTTAACATTGATGAGAATGAGGACATATTGAACCTTCAATACATGTTAGCAGTAGGTCTTATTCTGAAGGTCAAATGTTTTTCATATTCTTTGTCAAGATGGCATACACACCCAACCCCACCCCAACATACACACTAATATCTATCTATACATTAAGGTGTCATGTGAATATTTACAAAGAGAAACAAAAGAATGCAATATTTCTTTGAAACCATAAAAGGTTTATTGTGCTTTCATTATGAAATCCCATTTATCCTTTCTCTTTCCATAAGTTGCTGCATGTCACCTAGGGTGCCATTTTTTTTTCAATGAGATCAAGTTTATAGGCAGTAACATTGGTTTGGATGTGAGTTTATCAACTATGAGTGTATAACTTAGATGAAAAACTTTAAATATTAATTAATTAATTGTATTAACTAGTTGTTCAGTATGATGAGTAAAGTCACAGATATATCCCATGAGCTACCCTTAGGCTTTTAAGAAGTGGTGACAATAGATAAACTAAATTATTTTTTTGCATAATCTGACCATCCACAGATGGGTGTATTTCATAAGGATTTCATTTCATTCCAAATCTGAAGTCATTAGATCTCAGCATTTAAGTTACATATATTAATTATAAGAGCTCAAGGGACATGGATTGGGTCTAGGTACTATATATACATTTTCACGTATTCATCAACATGATATTGTGCTCATTAGGATGTTGTTTTTTCACTTAGATAATAAAACTATAGATACATAATTTGTACTATTTGAAATTAGCTAGTGTTAAAATAGCTTGCTTATACTTTCTCCAAGGTTAGACTTTGGGATGCCTCCCAAATCTGAGATCACTATTGAATACATAATGCTAAGAGCCATAAGGAAAATTCATTGTGTGATTAATTATGTGAGTATTTTATGTATAACAGTTAGTATATAAATGTAAAACAAGTGCTATATATTGACGTTGTGTTGGTGGGAACAGAAGTGGGATAGAATATCGCTCCCAGTCTAGGAATTATCCTGTTGCAATAGTTTATGAAATTACATGGAATCAAAACATTTTTCTAGTAGACTACAAAAGGTCTTATATCCTTATTAACTTCCTCTATGAAAATGTTTCCTATGTGGTTATGTTTCTCTAGACAACATTTCTAATATACTAAGGTTCTCTTAAAGAAATTGAGCAAATAACTGCTAACACATGAAATTTAGTAAATAATCTGAAATAATTTAAGATTTCATTTTAAAATAATCTACTTCCTTAAAAGAAAATAGAAAATGTGAAAGGTCAACTTTATTAAGAATTGGCGTTCATTCTCCAGAACTTTCCAGACTCCACTCTGAAATGTGATCACTGAGTGAGGGCTGCTGCTGGTAGGCTTATAATTTGTAGACTTCAGGCAGAGAATTTCAGATAGTTATTGTTTACTTCAAATAACTGGACCAAAAGGAGGTAAGTTTCCTGCTAGATTCATACTTTACATTAGGCAGCCATGCCACACGTAACTCACAGCCATTTTTTAGAAATAAATATGAATACAGAATTATGTTACTAAACTGAACATTCTAAATCTGTGGTGGCTTTCTTTTGCTACATTATTAGTAAAAATTTTTTTCAAAAATTTTTTCACTATATTACTTTTAATTTAAAAATGATGAAAATGATGGTACAGTTTTTATTTATAAATTCAATGATCAAGAAATATTGGAGGGAATAACACCAAAGGGAATTTTATGTGGGTTTGCCAAATACACAATAAAAAAATAAAAATTAGCTGAGAGGAAAATAAAATTCTTAATGCTATAAAATACATTGCTGTGTTACAGCTTTCTGAATATCAAACTGTGTCATCTGTTGCCTTTAAAAATCTTACTTTAAAGAGGATTTATGACACTATGTACATTCCTACAAAGATGGATTTTTTTTTACTCAATTCAATTATTTTGTCCAAATGAAGATTGTTTAAATGAGTTAATGCTCATAAAAATCTATCATACTGAAAAAGAAAGGTAGATTTGGTGATTTTATAAAAGTGAATTAACATATGTACTGTCAGTTTACCATTAGTATGCAAATATTAAAAATTCTAGAATTTTTTTTACAAAAATATAGTTTCTAACTCAAAATATCAATTTCTTACAGTGTTTTCTTTAACCTATTGTAGATAATTTCTCAAGCCATGTTGTCTTTATTAAAAGATATACCATTCTTTTGGTGAACTAGACAACATGTAATTTTATTTCAAGATGTTTATGTATATTTATTCCTATTTGTAAATTTAAGTTATTAATTCGTTGCTTTAAACAAGGTGAAATAACAGCAGCAGAGACATTTCATAAACGTTTTTTATTAGAACTTTATAGTTATACATAGTAGATCAGTTCATCACAACAAATTCATAGAAATTGATTTCAGCTCATGATCCCTCCCTATTCCTTCCTGCCCTCCCCCTCCTTTTGTCCTTCCTCTACTAGACTTCCTTTCACTCATCTATTAATTTGTATTTGATTGGCTCCTTAGGTTATCCTATCCTTTCTTTCCCTTTTCCTTTATTTTATTCTAGCTTTTGCATATGAAAGAAAGCATTTGAACTTTGAGTTTCTTAGTTTGGCTAATTTCGCTTAGGATGATATTCTCCATTTCCAACCATTTACTGGCAAATGCCACAATTTCATTTTTTAATGGCTCATTGCAGATATATTCCTCTAGTATGGACATAGATATACGGCTGTAGTATGCCAATATTAGATCTTTGGAGAAAATACTAAGGAATGGGGTATCTGAGTCATATGGTGGTTCCATTGCTAGCTTTTTGAGGAATCTCCATAAGGTTCTCAGAGTGGTTGTATTAGTTAGCAGTCCCACCAACACTGTACAAGCCCTCCATTTTCCCTACAACTCCATCAGCATTTATTGTTGTTTATATTCTTGATCATTGCTATTCTTACTAGAGTGAGATGAAATCTTTAGTGTAATTTTGATGTGCACTTCCCTGATTGTTAGAAATGTTGAATATTTTTTCCATTGGCTATTTGTGTTTTTGTTTTTGAGAAGTTTCTTTTTAGTTCTTTTGCACATTTTTTGATTGGGTTATTTGTGTTTTGGTGTTTAGTGCTTTGCTTATACTGGAATTAATCCTCTATTGGATGAATGATTGGCCACGATTTTCTCTCAGTTTTAGGCTCACTATTCATGCTCTTAATCACTTTCTTTCCTGTGCAGAAACTTTATAGTTTGATGGCATTCTACTTACAGATTCTTGATTTTTTTCTTGCACTTTGGGGGTCTTATTAAGTCAGTGCCAGCACCTATATATGGAGTATTGACCCTATATGTTCTTCTAGCTGGTGTAAAGTTTCTGTTCTAATTACTAAGGTTTTGATCCATTTTGATTTGAGTTTTGTGCAGGATGAGAGATAAGGGTCTAGTTTCATTTTTCTACATAGAGCTATTGAATTTTCCCAACACATTTTGTTAAAAAAGGCTGTCTTTTCTCCAAGATATGTGTTTGGCACCTTTGTCAAATATTAGATGACTATTAGTATGTGGATTTGTCTCTGTGTCTTCTAGTCTGTTCCATTAGTCCTCATATCTATTTTGATGCCAATACCATTGCTGGTTTTGTTACTATAGCTCTTGCTTTTCTTTTCTTGATTAGTGTCACTTTAGCTATTTTTGGTCTCTTATTCCTCCAAATTAATATAAGAATTGTTTTGCGTAATGCTGTGAAGAATGTCATTAACATTTTGATGGGGATTGCATTGAATCTGTATATTGCTTTTGGTAGTAAGGCCAATTGAACAATATTGATTTTGCCTATCCAATAAAATTACAGATATTCCCACTTCTAAGGTCTTCTTCAATTTATTTCTGTAGTGTTCTGTAAGTTTCATTGTAGAGCTCATTTACCTCCTTGGCTAGATTAACTCCCAAGTATCTAATTTTTTTTGAGGTTATCACAAATGGGATAGTTTTTCTGATTTCTTTTTTGGCTGAATCACTGCTGAATATAGGAAAGCTATTAATTTATGGATGTTGATCTTGTGACTTCCATACACTTCAAAAGAGAAATACCACATTCTGATTCTATTTCTTATAACAAATAGAAAATGAGTAGATGTAAACGTATAGCCAGATATATGTTCCCACCTTTAAAATTTCAAAGGAAGATCTTGATTTGTCATGTTCATTGGCTTTCTGAAATAGTCTGACCTACCTTGATAGCTTTTTATAAAAAATTGATAAAAATAGCTATAAGATTGTTATAAGTTCAAATGTTTTTAAGGCAACTCCACATTACTTTTAACTTAAACATCAACTGTCCATCTTCAATAACACAGTTAAAGAAGTGTTTTCATGCATAGCTGTTAACTGCAGATTATTCTCAATCTCACTTTATATTTTTCAGTTAAACTCTTTGCTTATAGTTTTCAGTCCTTGAATATTTTTTTTGTCTTTCAACAAATTGAATAACTTATGTTTTAAAGTATCTTTACTAACAGGAGAAGAAAAATAGTAAATAAAAACTGTTGGAAAAAGAAGTTTTCTTGAAAGCATAAATTTCTTATCCTTTTTATTCCTGGTGAAAAATTAACAGTTTATTATAATATTCATAAGTCAGAGTATCAAACATTGGAAAACACAAACAAATATAATCTCTATTTCTGAAAGTCTTTTCCTTAATTTTTTTAAATTAATACTTATGCTATATCGTATTAATCCTTCCGATATTGGTAGTATGCGTGTTTAAAAAAAAATTTAAGAGTTAATTTTATGTTTTGTTCAACAGATATTCCACATGACATATGATCTTGCCAGTGCAGTGGTGAGAATATTTAATCTCATCGGCATGATGCTGCTCTTGTGTCACTGGGATGGCTGTCTTCAATTCTTGGTACCACTACTGCAGGATTTCCCACCAGATTGTTGGGTGTCTCTAAATAAAATGGTTGTAAGTAATTTATATTATTTTATACTTTGCCTTTTCAGTGTTTTGCCAAAAAAGTATTTATGTGAGAATGATCTGATTTCTCTCTCTTCATAAATGTTTAGAGAAAATTTGGTTTTGCTTCCATGGATATGTAGTAAGATGAAATAGATTTTTTCTCTATTTATATTTAATTTTCATGTTCCTGGGAAAATATATATTACAACATATTTTTAAAATATTTTGCTCTACTTATATGGAGACATTTTATTTCAAAATAAAAACACATGCAAATAATCATGATACAATATTCCTTTAAAAATGCCTATAGCTTAGAATAATTCTTTCATGTTTTTGTTTGGTTTTTAGCATTTGTTATTTTCAAGCCACTATTGTAGGGATTGTAAAACACACAAAGACATATAACTAGAGGTAAAAGAGATATGCATAAATCTTAATGCTGTTTCAAATGACACTTTTTGCTAGGGAAAACTTTATGGAAATAGTAGGTTTTAATTTTAATTCTAAAAGACAGATATAAATATTATAGAAATATTATTTCCATAGCTAAACTATCTATATTCACATTTAATTTTATGAGCATATATTTTGAATTGAGATCTTATATTCACATGAATCTCTCCTTCATTTCATTCATATCTGCTTACTTCCTCACAGAGACCTTTCCTATCATAGTAATATATATATATCACTCAAGTAGTTTATATTCTGTCATAAAAGCATTTAGCAAGACTCTTGCACATATTCTCTCTCTCTCTCTCGCTCTCTCTCTCTCTCTTTCTCCCTCCTTCCTTCCCTCCCTTCCTGCCTCCCTCCTTCCTTCCCTATCCTTTGTTATTTATGTTTTTTTGTGTTCCTCACACCATAGTTAGTACAAAAAAACATTATTTTCTTATGTCTTTCATCTACAGTGCTGCTCTTAATTGATTTGGGGCTATTATAACAAAATATCATGGTCTATGCTATTTACAAAAATAAAAATTTCTCACATTTCTAGGCACTGCAAACTTTGCCTCTGTTTCTGAAATTATGCCTTTATATATGCATTCTCCGTTGTTCACACAGCAGAAGGTGGAAGTATGAGAAACTACTCTTGCAAGCCCTCTTCATAAGGGCAATTAATTCACTCCTGAGGGAAAATACCTCCATGACCCCAACAGCTTCTGTTAGGCTTCATCTCCTACCTTTATTGAATTGGGGATTACATTTCCAAAACATGAGTTATGGGACACACATGTAAATCACAAAGCAAGTAGCCAGAAAAGTACCTGTGATATAAATTTGATAACCTAGTGCTTCATCATCAAAACTTTGAGAAATGTTCTTTAGTGGGGGAGACTGCATGACTGAAGAATAAAACAAGGAGTTGATGATCTCACTTTTCCAATATGTGGTATATCTATGATGATACATCTGCCACTTTATTATCTTTGAAGAAGCAAAACATATGGTAAAGGCAGTAATAAAGATATTTTTGGGGAGAGGAAAAGGTAACTGCTCTATAATCTAGCTTCTGACTGAGTGCATAATATAAAAACACAAGCACTGCTGCAAAAAGATGATTCATCATTGGCATCAACAATATTTAATTTGGCAAATAATTATTATTTTAAATTTTTCTTAGGTATCTTTCAGAAAAATACCAATTATCATTATTGAAAGAGTAAAAGAAATATTTTTTGTATCTATAAAGTTTATTTAATTATATAATTCTAATACATGGCAACATATTAGTTGTTAGAGGTAAGCACATTTATAATGTCTTAATGTCTTTTCTCTAAATATATCTGCATGTATTCACGTGTGTATATTGCATGTGCATTGTATGTGCATCATCTAATGTTGCCAAACCTCAAAACTTTGTTCTACCTTAATGTTGTGTGATACAAACACCTTACTTGAAGTTATAATTCACTTTAATTTGGTCTTTTTCTTTTTTTTTTTCTATAAGGATTTACTTTTACAATTTTGAAATTAGCTTTTATTTTCTTTCACATTTTTAAAATATTATTTCCATTTGTATCTCTAACATAAAGGGCAGAAAATAGTTAAATATCAGATATTTTTTACATTGTGGATATCAGTAATATGAATGAAATAACAGTCAATAATACAACAATTTTTGTATAAGATAATCTTGATGGTGTCATCATATCTCATAATATTTTCCATTTTAAAGTTTCAGATTTCTAGGAAACCTTCTGCAACAACAATAATAAAAAGTGTATTTACACAGAGTTATAATAGAGCAGTAAAAATCTAATGTAAGAAAAAAAATCCTGCATTTATTTAATACTTTTACTGTATACAAAACACTGTGCTGTAAAATATGCTCTTATCAAATGTTCATAGCAGTGTAATGAGCCAAGCACTGTTATCTTGATTTCATAGTTCAGAAAACTGAAACTTTTAGAAGTTCAATGAATAGTCCAATATCCCATGGGTAGAATACAAAACCATAAGTAGATATGTATCTAATTTCATAACTTTTGCTCTAAACCACATTATAATGTCATGTTGCATAGATTACAAAGAAGAAGTAAGAAAAATACTGAAATCTTAGTTAAAAACAATTCAGTTGTAGCAGAAAAATCTCTCTAAAATCAGCATTTGAATTCTGACACTAAAGAGTAGCAAGACTATTTTTCTAGAGGAAAAAAAAAGTCAAACTAGGAAATCAAAAATTGAGAAATAAGATCCAGATGAATGCAGGAAATATAGGTTTGAAAATTGTGCTATGGCATTTGGCTTCGGTGTTGAATTATTTATGTTAAAGATTGGTGTGCTTAGCAAACACCTTACTTTTTCTTTTATTTTTAAATCTTCTATTTTATATTATTTATGTCCTTAAATATTATTAAGCACTACATATACTTAAGTTCTATCTAACTCTATTTTCTTTTATCAATGTGTATATCCTATTAGCTAGTTATCTGTACATAACCAGCAATGATAACTTCCAAGTCAATGGTTTAACTATGCTACATCTTTAACTATGATATTAGTAATTTGTTTAATATAATCATTCTTACATTAATTGCTCCTAATTTGGATTTGTTCCATAAAAGTAGGTTCATATCTTCTTAGCTAATCTCTTTGAATTCTTTATAAATTACTTTTGCTTTATAAATATATCTACCTAAAATTTTATTAATGTAGGATTACATATTGGTGATGGTTTTATTCTACCTACAATTTTATTAATGTTAGGGTTACATATTGGTGATGGTTTTAAAGACTTAAGTGTAAGAACACATATGAATCTATTACCATCTGAATGTACCACATAAGGTAAATGGATTTGCTTTTGCAGTAAGAGCATGTTATACTGCAAGATGTTACATTAAATAATCTTGGTTTATGGGCATACTAATAGAATGATTCATTTATAAAAAAAACCAATGCTAAATTATATCATATTACACTGCTGGACAAAATTTTTACCATAGTGAAAATGAGAAAAAGTTTAAAAGTCAAGTTACTCATTATATAGCACACTCTATGAAATGTAACTACTTAAGAGCACTATATTTACATTGTATACAATTACCTAGTTACATCAAAACATTATCCATCAAAATAAATTTATATTAACATATGTTAATGTAGCTAGGCACAATGGCACAGGACTGTAATTTCAGCTCCTGGGGTGGGGGAGTGGCTGAGGCAGAAAGTTCACGAGTTGGAGGCCAGTCTGGGAAACTTAGTGAGACCCTGTCTCAAAATAAAAAATAAAATAAAAGGTGGGCATGGTGGCACACAACTGTAACCCCAGAGGCTAGGGAAGTTGAGACAGGAGGATCGATAGTTTAAAGCCAGCCTCAGCAATAGTGAAGTGCTAAGCAGTTCAGTGAGACCCTGTCTCTAAATACAATACAAAATAAGGCTAGGGATGTGGTTCCGTGGTTGACTGGCCCCGAGTTCAATCTCTGGTACCAAAAATTAAAATAAATAAAATAAAATATAAAGGCCTGGGGAGGGATGATCATTGTGGCTCTCACCCCTGGGTTCAGTCCTCAGTAACACACACACACACACACACACACACACACACACACACACACACTCACACGATATGTTGAATTATTAATTTTGTTAGTATTTTATTAGCAAAATCATTTTTCTTTAGCTATGTTAGGATCATAAAGTAAATAAATGTCTAGTTTTATATTTGTACTTATTTGAGAAACATTATAATCAAAATAATTTACATCATTCATAATTCTCTCATTGTAAAGGTTTTTGCTGTTGTGATTTAAAGGAATCAATGTATTATTTAACCTAGAGGGCAGTTCATTTGTTTTTATGAATTAGGTTAGTAACCTTGCAAAATTAGAGGGATAATCGTGAACAGCATCTGTGAAACATGTGTAAGTCAGGTGTAGTGGCACATGCCTAAAATCCCTTCAACTTGGGAGGTTGAGATAGAAGCATTGAAAATCCAAGACCAGCTCAGAAATTTGAGAAGGTCCTAACTTAGAAAGACCCTGTGTTAAAAATAAAAAGTAAAAATGACAGATATGTAGCTCAGTTGTAGAACACCTCTAGGATCAATTCTCATGGAAAAAAAAAAAAGAAAACAACAACAACAACAAACATTTTAATGGAGCTATTTTACATTTAAAAATATATATATTTGTATTAGTTCTTTAAAAATTCACGACAGTAGACTGTACTTTAACATATTATAAATGTATGGTGTATGACTTAGGATCCCATTCTTGTGGTTGAATATGATGTGGCATTAAATTGGTTGTTTATCCATATATAAACATAGGGAAATTATGCATTCCTTCTTAGAGCTTGCTTTCATAATTTTTAAACATCTTTTTAGTTGTATATGCATCCAATAGTTCTATTTATTTACTTATTTATTTGGTGCTGAGGATTATACCCAGTGCCTCTTGTGTTTGAGGCAAGCTCTCAACTACTGAGCTACAACCCTAGCCCTCTTTCATAAATTTTTTTCCAAATATATTTTCAAAGGTAAGTAATCACATGACCATGGTATGGGCTATGAATACGGCATACTCCATATTAATGAAGTTCAAACTGATGAGCTTCTAATGCTCTTTGCTTCTATTCTAAGAAGGTAATAATAATTTCCAGAAAAAATTAAGATGTATAAATCAAATTAATTGAGATCATTAGGGAAAACAGATACAAAGGTCTTTAAGTATATAATTAATATAAATCTATGTAGCGAGTATGAGTTTCAATTAGAAAAATCCTAATTGCTACCTAAACTTATTTTCATTAGAGACAATGTGGCAGGGACACTTACAAATAACCACACATTCACACACTCTTCTATCTCCCCTCTAGTTAGAATGGAATCCTCAAATACAAATGGAGCATGGAAACCATGATGATTATAAGATCTATTTATTTTCTGTCAAGTGGAAAAAGGTGAAATTAAAACAGCTTCACATGTTGTTTTACAAATTCCACTTGGCTACTTGATAATGGTCGATGGAAATAAAATAACTAAAATAATAACTAAGAAATGAAGTTAAAATAATATACCTAAGAAATGAAGAATGATAAATAACTCCTGTCTTGAGTTCTAGTGATCTATTTTAGATTAGAATTTCTCTATATTAGAAATTGTATTATAATGCTAGTATTAACTTTTTTTTCTAACTAGAATATACTGCCATAAGAGATTTTTTTTTAAGTCCTAACAAAAGTTAAGTAATTTGCTGACAAATCATTGTAGCTTTACCAGAAAAAAAAATGTACTATTAGCTCCTATGAGTTATAATAATAAAGTGGGTCAGCAGCATGCTGAGCCTTGTGATTTCTTTCTGGTCCTCTTATTTCTGCTCATTTGGAAAGCCTGATTGGTGACTATTCTCTGGTGGATAGAAACACAACCCCTGGCAAAATGGACATGGTTTGCTACTGCATTCTTCCTTCCTTTTTAGATGTGGATTCTTTTATGAGAATAAACATAAAAATAAATTCTCACCTGGTATTTCAATTTCAAGTAAAATTTGCATTTCAGGAAAACATTAACTTGAACTAAGTTTCCTGACAGAGAAGAGTGATGAATATTGATTTAATTATATAATGGCTATGACTACATTGAAATGCTTTAGCAATATAAGAACAAGCCATGAATTCCAATTTCCTTTTTTCTTAGAGACTTGTTCTTATATTTAAGCAAGAAATAACTAGAAGAAATATTATTCATCAAATTATCACTTCTAACAAGATGGAGAAAAAAAAACCAAATATCTTCCAAAAAGGCAAATTTACTAGCCTTACTTCTACAGTAGTTCTCATATAGAGTCTTTTTTAGGGGGGTGGGGAGTGGGTACCAGGGATTAAAATGAGGTGCACTAGCCCACTGAGCTTCATCCCCAGCTCTCTTTTGTATATTATTTAGAGAATGGGTCTCACTGAGTTGCTTAGTGCCTTAATTTTGCTGAGGCTGGCTTTGAACTTGTGATCCTCATATTAAGCCTCCAGGCCACTGGGATTACAGTCCAGAGCCACCACACCCAGCTCATATAGAGTCATGATGCACACTGTTGAAACTTTCACAGATGTAGTGTAAAGGTATTTTTAAACATTTATTTACTTATTTATTTGTTCTAATTTGTTATACATGACAGAAGAATGCATTTCGATTCATAGTACACAAATGATGCACAATTTTTTCACTTCTCTGATTGTTCACAAAGTAGAGTCCCGCCATTTATGTCTCTATACGTGTACCTAGGGCAATGATGTCCATATCATTTCATTATTCTTCCTACCCCCATTCTCTCTCTCTACCCCTCCCTCCCCTTTGCCCAATCAAAGTTTCTCCATTTTTCTCATGCCCTCCCTGCATTAGGTAAGCATCCACATATCAGAGAGCACATTTGGCCTTTGGTTTTGGGGATTGGCTTACTTCGTTCAACATGATATTCTCCAACCTCATCCATTTACTTGCAAATGCCATAATATCATGTTCTTTTAATGCTGAGTAATATTCCATTGTGTGTGTATGTATGTATGTATGTGTATGTATATATATATATATATATACACAGTGACACACACACACACACAGTTTCTTTATTCATTCTTCTATTGAAGGGCATCTAGGTTGCTTCCACAGTTTAGCAATTTTGAATTGAACTGCTATAAACATTGAAATGGCTGCACCATTGTAATATACTGTTTTTAAGTTCTTTGAGTATAGACCAAAGAGTGGGATAGTTGGATCATATGGTGATTCCATTCCAAATTTTCTAAGGAATCTCCATACTGCTTTCCAGATTGGTTGCACCAATTTGCAGTCCTACCAGCAATATATGAGTGAGCCTTTTCCCCCGCATCCTCACCAAAAGTTATTGTGCTTGTTTTCTTAATAACTGAAGTGAAATGAAATCTTTGAATATTTTTGATTTGCATTTCTCTAGTTGTTAGAGATGTTGAACATTTTTTCATATATTTGTTGATCATTATGTATCTTTTTCTGAAAAATGTCTGTTCAGTTCCTTAGCCCATTTATTGATTGGTTATTTGGGTTTTTTGTTTGTTTGTTTGTTTTGTTTGGTTTTGTTTTTTGATGTTAAGTTTTTGTGAGTTCTTTATATATCCTGGAGACTAGTGCTCTATCTGATGTACCTGTGGTAAAAATTTTCTTCCATTCTGTAGGCTCTCTCTATACACCCACTGTTTGCTTCTTTTGCTGAAAGAAGCTTATTAGTTTGAATCCACCCATTTATTTATTCTTGATTTTATTTCTTATGCTTATTTCTTGCACTTTAGGAGACTTGTTAAGGAAGTCGGGGCCTAATCTGACTTGATAAAAATTTAGGTCTACTTTTCCTCTATTAACCTTGGAGTCTCTCATCTAATTCCTAGGTCCTTGATCTACATTGAGTTGAGTTTTGTGCAAGGTGAGAGATAGGGGCTCAATTTAATTTTGCTGCATATGGATTTCTTGTTTTCCCAACACCATTTGTTGAAGAGGTGATGTTTTCTCCAATGTATGTTTGTGTAACATTATTTTCCTTATTCTGAGTAAGATAAATAAAAATACCTTCATCTCCATTTTAGAGAAAAATATCTTAAAGGAGAATTGTTACCCTATTTGAATAAAATGAGAGACTATCAGTGTAAGAGTTGGTTATGAAATCCACTTGGGTTAATGTCGGACTCAGCATGCCATTCCACTTCATCCTTTCCCAGAGTTCATTCATTATAAGTGATGGTAAATTTGTGCACCTAGAAATCAACTATGAATTACTGGTACCACTAACAGAACTTTGAATATTTATAAAAATATGTGGATAAAACTGGATTTTGTTCATGGGGGTTAATTATAAATTTACTCCATTTACTGCTTTCATAAATCCAAAATAATCAGGCAAATTAATACAACTACGACTTATAATATAATCTGAATTTCTCATACTTAATTGTCCATGGGGAATACACACACACATACACACACACACACACACACACACACACATAAATTCTATAGGTTGGAATAAAATGGCAAATTGATAGAATTGAATATTAATAATTTTGTATTGTATTACTCTACTAACAGATATTTATGTCAATCACTTCATATAAACTTCTTATCCTTTGAAAGAGTCCAATATTATCATTCTATTTTAGTAAAAAGAGACTTATCAACTTTATGTCTGCTAAATCAACCATTTTCAGATAATTTTAAGAGAAGTTGTAGTTATTTCCATATGAAGGGATTGCTTTAGTTATCTCTTTTTTTATTCCTCCTCATGTCTTTTTCCTCCTGAAACAACACTGATAAAAATATGTTACTCTAGACATATGGTAGAATTGAAGGTGACATGAAGAAAGCCACATATTAAGTGAGAAGCATAAAAAAGAATAGCATGATTTTTTCCTGAATATTAACATGATAATTTTCATAATCCTGCTGTATTTGTTAGAAGTACTTGTTTTTAGAAATGTAACATATTCTAGAAATGAGTAATTCCTATGAGCAGGTGAATTGTGCTCACAATCCTTGTTTATTTCCATTATTTTTTTTATGCATTCTTACAATGTATCTGCTTCTTTGGGTAAGTTATCAATTGGGATATTTAGAATATATAATAAAGTCATTGGCCAGTCTTTTTTATACTTCAAGGATATAGAGATGGACTAGTATAATCAATTTTCAAACACTTTTCAGTTATTTATCTCAGAAACATGATTGCACCAAGAAAAAGTTAAATTATACTTGTTTGGTCTACAACTCACTATCTTATTCTCCACAAACATATCCATTTGTGCACTGAAGCCATGTTTCTCATTGGATAAGCTTGATAATGGTGAAAACTAATAGGAAAAGATGAGCACTCACCATACATCATACCTGTGGAATTCATAAAAGGAGATCAAAAGTGAACCAAAACAAATTCTGTATATTCCAGTAGCATTTTCTTGGAGGTATCATAAAGTCAAATTTTTCTCTAAATATATTTTACGATAGAATAAGTATAAATTGTAATGTCTAGTTGTAATGTCCACTAAATGAATTGGTAGATATTTGTAGATCCTGCTTTTAGCATTGTGTTCATGTGATAATCTAAGATCCTGATTCTTGTAACTTAAGGAAAGAAAACATTTTCCAGATGGTGTTCAAACACAAGACTGGGATCCTAATAGAATAAGATCTACTCCATGTTTGTCTAAATATGTCAAAATGTACTCTACTGTCAGGTATATCAAAAAAGAACAAATAAAATAAACAAACATCTTCCAGTAGAGCAATGTTCAATTTCAGTTGTGTTAAAATGAGGATATAATTCAGGATGCTCATCTCTGTTCTTCAGAAATATATTTTTGTCCTTTAAATATTTTCTCACCTCATTATCTATTCATTTTTAAGAGACTATTTTTAAATAAAATGATATTTCAAATGATATATGCTACCATCTCCCCAGTGCTTTAGAATTAGAAGTAAGGCATCATTACCCTATAAAAGGATGACTACATTTTATCTGGCACTTGTGTAATACCTCCTTCAACTCGGTTATCAATTCATAAGGGAAAAGAAAAAAAAAGAAGTTAGGCTTATGTCTGTAATCATTAAATATTAGCCAAATCAAACTAAAGATTTCTTAGTCTCCAAATTTTATGGAAGACTTTCTTCTAAGGGCAACTTTCATTTAACCCATCAATGTCATTATTTCTCCATAATCTTTTCATCTTATTTTCTTATCTGGAGATCAGAACTTTCTATCCATAGCTCTTTCAAAAAGTATGAAAAATAGACATTTATATTTATATATTTATATACAATGAACCATGTAACCTTGGAAACCTATAAATGATAGATCCAGCTATAATTTACATATGAATATTGATGAAAATGGCATGCTCTAAGGTTTTCTAGTGTATTTCTTTATCATTCAACTGGTATCATGATTCATTGTGTGAACACATTCATATCCATGGTGGTTTAGTGATCTCTAAGGAATTGAATGACCACAAATTTGAAGAAAAAAAAGAAGATAAACACATTATTTTAGAGAAGAATGAAAAATTGGATAGAAACAGGAGCTAGAAATCAAGAAGCTAATGCCATGACGCCAGACCGCCTTTTCTCCTCCAGGCTATATTCCTACTTTGAGGCCATTCACTAAGGTCACTAGGTGATGTGAAGCTTCTTCTTCTTTCTTCTGAAGGACACAAAACTTATACCTTTTGTTACAACCATTTATTGTTTAAGGTCCTAATACTGTTTCATTTGCAGAGCTATATTCTTAAGTTTTTTTCTATGTTACTCACTCATAAAGTAAATAAATGTTTTGGCATACTTCTATCAACTTTTTAGAATAATCCATTACAGTTATTCCTATAATAGTTATAAACTTTGTGAGGTATTTCATTTTTGGTATATTCAGATATTATTATTCGGTTCTCTATACATCTGAAAGTTTTAGAGTATCCATTTACATCCATGTGTAGCAAAATGAATTAAGTTTCTAACAAAGAACTGAATAACTGTAATAATAAATACATTTAAAAAGTACTTTTATGTGTAATAATTAATATCATGAATGTATTATGAATTAAGGAAAGATACAATCCAAATATCTTTCAAGATTCAAGCAGAAAGTAGGTGACAGAACCACAGCTAAGGCCACAGTTTCCTTACTTGTCCTCTACTCTAGCTCCCATGAACACATGAATGAAGAAATCATATATGGACATATTAAGGTTCAAGTGATTGGTAAAGGAGAAGTTTTCTCTTTTGTTGTTTTTCATTTTTAAATAGGCGTTGTCCATATCCAGTTGTTAAGTTAGCTACTGAAATGCAGAAATAATGTAGAGCTTAACAAAACCTCTCTTGAATAGTTTAAGATAAGCAGAATTGAAACTTACATCCTCAGATTTTCAACATTCTAGTTCATAGGTAGGGTAGAATGGTAAAAGTTCTAGGGTAAAACATTGTTGAGCCAGTATTTATGATTGAAATGATATTTTTCAAAAGTATGTTGACATAAGTGAGTGGAACTATACATCAGGTAGGTGCATATCTATATGAAAATGTAGCATGCTGGAGGAGAACGAAATAAAGAAGGTTGGAGAAAACATTAATAAAGCAGTATTATTGTAGGATACTAGAGGGTGTCGAGGTAGCAAAATGGAGGAGGTCTGTGGAACAACACAGAACAGGAAAAGGTGTCATTGGTGGCAACTGGACACTTAAATTTCCTTAAAGCAAAATACTGTCGAGTCTTGGTTTGCCTATTCGTGAATAAAAGCCTGGTAGAGATTGTGCATGGTGGCATCAGCTTGTAAACCCAGCCACACAGGAGACTAAAGCACAAGAATTGCAAATTCAAGGCTACCTCGGCAAGTTAGCCAGACCTTGTCTTAAAATAAAATAAATAAGGGACTGGGGACATAGTTTGGAAATAGAGCCCTTGCCTAGTATGTGTTAGGCCCTGGGTTTAATCCCCAGCACACTGAAAAGAAAAAGCAGGACAGAAATGATGAGTATGAGGGTCAACTCCAACCAAAATTAAAGAATTTATTTGTCAGAGTTAAGTGATTAGAATCTGAAAAGAAGCATTTGAGTAATGTTTAAATGGTACTATGAGGTGGTTAATTACGATCATATCTTAGAATTAGATTTCTTACATTCATCTTCTGGTTCTCTGATCCTTATAAGCCTTGTGACCTTGAACAAGTGATTTAGTCTACTTGTGCCTTAGTTTCTCCATCTACAATGTGGACATGATGATTATGTTTATAATATAGAAGTTTAAGGTAAATAAAGGAGCTTGAACATGTGAAGTACATGGAAAAGATTTCATTACATTTTTCAGCTTAGTAGATGGAAGTCATTATTTAACTTTGCAGTTGTATGTGAGCTACAATTGATAAACTTGTCTATAAATTAGTACATAATTCTACTATTAAAAATAATAATTTGAGGTAGATGAAAATAGAAGTAGACATACTATAAACATAGTAAAAGAAGAGAGTAAACGCATAGAAAGAAAAAAAAGTTTATAAGAAATAAAACCTGGCTAAAGAAAGAGAATTTGAATGTAAAATTTCACTTTTATTTTACTATCACCTACAGAATATTAAAGAGAAGGTCTAAACCCATAAAAGTAGCTGCAAGGAATATTTAGAAGGAGAAGCATACTAGTATATCTATAGTAATAGTTGGAGGAAGGATCAGATATTGCATAAACCTCCATTGAGATCTGTAGAATAATAATAAATGACATAATGTAAGTGGAATACTTTTTGTCTTATTTAATATTGTCTCCTGTCAGAGTGAAATATATTAAACTGAATAGGTTGGAATAGATTTTCAATAAATTGAACCCTAAGTCAATATATGGGTTTTGCAAATGAACTCATTCCTCTGTCTCATATGAATTGCACCTTGAAATGGTGATATATTAAAGAAGAAATAGTGGAGTGATTACATAGGATCTTTCATAAACCATGAAAATGTTGGAACACATGTTTTTCCATGGAATATGAAAGGGATATATGAATTTACATAAAGCTAATGAAGAATGATATTGCAGATTACAACTGAGATGTTTGATATTAATTTCAAAGATATTATTTAACTTTTATGAATAATAGTTATTATTTAACTTTAAGGACTAAAGTCAAAAGTTGCATAATTTCACAATTGAGTCCACAAAAATGATGTCATCCCAATAATATTGAGTTCCATCTGTTTATGTGATTATTTTTGTTACAGTCAAGTTAATGAATTGAAACTATGTTTCCTAATAATGATTATCACTTTATTTAGATAAAAAAGACATAATAGATAAATTAACCCATTCTCTAAGAATCTTTTAATTCTGAAATTGCATGTATTTGGAATGTCCTAACACGTGAGGAGGGGGAAATCTGTGTTACAAAAACAACTAATCAACCAAACACCAGTGACCCACTTTACATTATTAAAAAAACTGGCCTTATATTCTAAATGGCTCTTTTTTTCCACTTTACACCCGTATGATTTGATGCAGACACCCTCAAATGGCAAGAGAAATGTGGAAAGTATCTGAGAGTGACTCCAAAAATATTTCTTGCCAAATAATTAAAATAGGTTTAGCCCCACCTAGAGTACTATACCATGCTTCCTGGTAGCATATGACAGTTAAAAATATTAAGATGATCCAAAAATTCCAGATTACCAAATGGCAATTTAATGTAGTTTATCATATTCCATTTAGCATGATGGGAAATAAAATATTTCAACTTTTGAAACTAAAATTCTCCTATTATAATAAAGATCAAGACAAATCAGAAAACTTCATTTATTAAAAATATTACTTTATTTTTCTTTTATATATAAATATGTATGCATATCCCTATACAAATATATATAGTCGAAGATTAAAAAATTCTATAAGCACATGCCAACCTAAGACCATCAAGTCAAATAAGATTTTGACAAAGTTAAAAACAGTCAAGTAAATCAAAGGATATTACTCAGATACTGTCTGATCTAACCAAACTGATTTCAAAATGGATAGCCAAGTCAGGTGAGATGGTGCATGTCTGTAATCCCAACAGCTAGGGAGGTTAAGGCAGAAGGATAGCAAGTGTGAGGTCAGCTTAGCAACTTATCAAGAACTTCAGCAATTCAGTGAGTCCCTCTCTCAAAATAAATAATAAAAAGTGCTGGGTATTCAGCTCTGTAGTAATATGCTCCTGGGTTCAGTCCCCAGTACAAAAAAAAATCCAATTTTCATGCTGACAGGAATCAGTCTAGTAATATAGATGTATAATTAGATGAAGTCTAAGACAAAAATATACACTACTAAAGCACACTTTTACTGTCCAAGGGACACAGCCTCTTCTCACTTTTAGCTGATAATTATAGCATGTAAAGATTTATGTCTAATCTTGCCTATAGTTATCAAAGAAAAGTAGACATGAAGGTTTCTATTGAAAATGCCATATGTTGAGATATATTTGCATATATATACACACATATACATACTTTTATATATGGACAAATATATGCATATACAGCCATGCACAACATGTAGTCAAGGACAGATGACATGCATGATACCATGTACTTGTGGTGATGCTCATGCAAACAACCCTACTGTGCTGCCAGTCATATGAAAGTATAGCACAAACAGTTTATACATTATGTAAGATTTAATATTAAATAACTATGTTACCAGTTTATGTATTTGCATATTACACTTTTAGGATGTTTTCCTTCTACTTTTAAAGAAAAAGGTTTACTGTAAAAGAGCATTATGTGTTTTTCCAGCAGCCTCATTTATCTCAATTTTCCCATTCTTGACTGCATCAAGAGGCTATATTCAGTGAATGACCTACACGGTCTAGGTTTTGTAAGAACACTATGATATTTTCCCAGTGAGTAAATCTAATAGCAATGCATTTCTTAGAATGCTTCATAGTCATTAAGTGATGCATGGCTAAATATGTGAATTTTATATTATATATTTTATTGTATACACTTACATATCAATTTACATATTTATACTTTTTAAAAACAATGTGGGATACAAAAAATCATCAGAAATCCTGATTTAGAGGCAGCAGCCTACTAGTTTCTAACTTCTGAGACTAGGAATAGATGCTTTACCACTACATCCACTGATTTCTTCCATCAGACTTAGAACTTGACAAAATTCTTCTTTTCCTTTTACAAAAGAAAAATATTAACTATTATAAAAATTAATTGCAGCCAGGAGTGGTGATATGCACCTATAATTTCAGTGGTTTAGGAGGCTGAGGCAGGAGGATAGTGAGTTCAAGGCCAGCTTCATCAAGGCCAGGCACCAACCAACTCAGTGAGACCCTATCTCTAAATAAAATACAAAATAAGGCTGGGGATGTGGCTCAGTTCTTGAGTGCTCCCGAGTTCAATTTCCAATACTGAAAAAAGAAAAGAACAAAAACAAAAACAAAGCAATTGCAGAGCATGATAAAAGTATATTAGTTTACATTAACAGTTCAGCAGGACTTATCAATTTCATTGAATTAATTCGAATTTCTTTTTACATGAATTTAACTATGTTGGCTGCTTATTTCAATAATAATATGTTATCAATCAGCTATGACTAAAAGAACAGTTCCAGATAATATGCATGAATTAAAAAGACAAGACAGACAATACTTGTTTGGAAAATGCTTTATTGCTACAAGAGAAATATAATGTATTTGCATTTAAGTTATAAGGTTACTTAAAAACAACAAATATTTACTGTATAGAATCTGTTGAGCTGTAAACTTTTCTCAATGCAATACTTCTTGCTGAGAAACTTCTGATGAGCAATCTCCTAATTAATAAATGAAGATCTAGATATCTACTGCATCTATAGCCATAGCAGATAGTTACATGCCTTAGGGGACTTGGAATTGAAACCTTCTATTCTCAATATTTAAGGTTAAAACTAGCTTTCTAAATCCTTGAGTATGTGACATCATCTTCATGTCAGTGATAAAATCAAAATGTATCTAATATCTTAAATTTACCATAAGAGACCAGTTCTTCAGTTTTAATATGTAGTGTCCAAGGTGGACGAAAAAATTTTAGGAGAACTGAGCAGGTGGTACAGGAGTGTAGTCCCAGTGACTCAGGAGGCTGAAGCAGGAGGATCACAAGTTCAAGGCCAACCTCAGCAGTTTAGTGAGGTCCTGGGTTGGGTAACCTAGTGAAACCTTGCCTCCTTCCCCCTAAAAAAGGGTGTCACTGGGTTTAGTCCCCAGTATCCCCCCCCAAAAATTATCTATATGTATGTATACACACAGACACACACATATTTAGCAGAGTATTGCATATGCAACAATGTATGTATAATAGTCCATCCCATACAATGAGATCAATCTGTATCCCCTTATTTGCATGAGATTAGGAGGAATTAAATACTATTTATCTATCTGACATTTATCATCTTATTTGTTTGTTAATTGATTTATTGAGTAACTGTTCTTATAACCTCTGATGGAGTTGAAAAGCAGATTGACAGAACAAAGTCTTGCCATGATGTTTTGTGTCAGAAGACACAAATCCTACTAAGCAATCTAGAGCAGAAAAACAGAATACTGTGACCTGGGTCCACCAGATATATTTAAGATAGAATGGTCCTTAGATGACATCTCTGTAGAAGTGACTTTTGAACAAAGAACTCAAAGAAATGAAGGAAGGAGTTATGTCAATATATGGAAGAGGAGTAGACCAGGAAGAAGAGCAGCAGGTGCAAGCTGGCTGGGGTGGCTGGAGTGGAATGAATGAGAAGAAAAGAAGGAGGTTGCAAAGATACCCAGGAGTCAGCCCAGTGAAGAAGAGGCTTATAAACCATGGGGTGATTTGGAGTGCTGTTCTCTATAAAATGGAAAGCTAAATGAGATCCAGTTGGCCCTACTGTGAGAACCTGTCCCAGGGCCAAATACAGAGGAAGCAGTGCTGCCTTCCTATTTCACAGAAGGATCTACAACATTAGGTACTGAGGCTCAGGTATGTGAACCAGTGTTTAAATCAGTCCATAACAAGTAGGTGACATGGGCAGGCAGTGTCATGGTCGGCAGCATGTAATGCGGGCTTGTGGCAGCCAGGACGGAGCAGCGCACACCGAACAGGATAACAAGTTTCAACTGAACTACAGAGATGCAGCAAGGAGGACAGCAGCTCCCTTCATCCTGGTGGCAAGTAAAGAACATCATGGCCCTAGTGGACAGGACTCCTTTGAAAATACATGATGTATTAACTAGTGTTGGAAGGTAGCACCAAGAAGGCTGGGAGTTCTATGGTCATGAAGGTGAAGGCTGCTAATAATTAATTTAGATATAATTATTAAGTAGGCATTCAGGGTTGGTGGGGGAAGCTCAGTGATAGAAGGCTTGCCTAGCACATGTGAGGCACTGGGTTTGATCCTCAGCACCACATAAAAATAAATAAGTAAAGGTATTGTGTCCATTAACAACTATTTTTTTAAAGTGGGCATTCGAAAATAGTCTAAGACATAATTTAGGCAAATTTAGTTTTTCATGTTGTTCATCAGTGAATTAAGCCCTTACTGACGGTCTCATGGCAAACACTGTTATCCTATGCCAGAAGTTTCTACAATTTATGGATCTTGTTATTATATAAGGGATCATTGAAGAAAAGCATGGTGTCCTTCAATATCAATACAAACGTAGAGAAACTCAACCAAACATTCGGCTCTCTGGCAGACTTGGCTCTCTTGTAGTGATACTAGAGCTTGTTGATACATTTCTATCTTCATCATTTACAAGATTCTCAACTTTTATTCCACATTGAGGCTGATTCTTTGTCAGTATCTATATTATCAAATATCAGTGTATTTTTTTTTAAAATCTTCCTTTTGGGTTCCTTCAATGCCACTTCTTTCAAGAGTTTGTTTTAAGGTATTCAGTATACTTGCTTTTACATCAAATTAAATCATTGGGAATCCATTTTAAAATTTTGTTATAATTATAAAAAAATATTTTATTGATTAGCTGGACATCTTCTAGTTTCTTTCTTTTTTTGGTACTGGAGATCAAACCCAGGAGTGCTTTACTACTGAGCTATATTTGCTCTCCATTTTAATTTTAATTTGAGACACTCTCACAGTCTCACTAAGTTGCGGAGGTTGGCCTTGAACTTGCAATCCTCCTTCCTCAGCCTCCCAAGTCACTAGGATATGGGCATGTGCCACTACACATGGAAGCCCTCTTCTTTTAACTTTGGAGAGAATCTTCAGTGGTTCTGAGGTATTTGTATAACTCTTCCTATATCCTGATACAGAGGGCTTGGAAGCAGAACTCTGATTAAATAAAAAGAATTTTGAATGAAACTAATTTTCTCTAAAAAACTAGAAGACAAAATATAAATTTAATTTACATTAGTTTCTCTTCTAATTCTTTTGCTAGAATAAAAACATACTAGAAAATATTAAATTAATTTATGTATTTAATTTGAATGCTGTATCACTTAATCCATTCCATTTTCTTGATAATTAAATATTTTGATCTTGATTTTGTTTTTAATCAAATGTGCTCTGTAACCATTCTGACATGTGTACATGTATATGGATATGGCTTTGTGTTGCAGAGAGATTTTCTTTGAGCATCATAATTTTTCTCTAAGAGAAAACTGCATTTAAAATTATAAGGGAAATATTTTTTAGTGATCTTCTGGTTATATTTTAATGGACTTCTAGTAGTTGAAAGCATAAATACTCAGCTGACTAAATTTAAATGGCACTTTATTAAAAATATAATTAGAGGGTGTGGATGCACAGGACTGTCCATAGAAATGTATCTTTCTGCTTTATAAGATTGATAAATTTAAACTTTGTTTTAACAAAAGAAAGATATTTATGGAGCCTAAAAATTATTAGGACCAGTGCAGAATTCTATTATATGATTGCTGTCTTATCAGGTATTTGACAACTATGCATAATTATTGTCACCAAGGTTGCTACAAAGAGGCAATTTGAATGTATATTATTCCTTGTAGCTAGGCCAGAAGAAGCACACTAGCCACTATTAAAGATCAAATTAAAGAGCTTATCCTCTTTCTAATTGATTCTTTACTTTATAATTTTGGTTACTATTTATTAACAACCCTGATGTGCACATCGTCTCATTTAATCTTCACCAACTCTAAAACATGCATTGCTAATCCTAATATTGTGACAAAGAAATTGGGACTCTGAGTAATAAATATCACCCACTGCAAATGGTAGAGCTGAGATCTAACTCAGACACAAGAATTCGATGCCTAAAGAACTCTTTAATCACTTAGCCATTCTGCTTCAACATCTGGGACTTTGTTGTCTGTTAATCTAGTTGGGCTCTTCTATCCATTTTAGCTCCAACTGGGTGCATCTTTTAGGAGGTCAAATTTGATGTGTGGCATATAAATCTTAATCTGGTGTAGTAGCCATTCCTCAATAGTTCTACTTCCTATGTTCACATCCATATGCAATCCCATTCCAACCCTTCATAAGGGTACCTGGGAGTCCAGCCTGACTTCTTCCAATTCCTCAAAGAGCCTGTCAATATTTGTGTGACAATCCAATAGATCTGATTATCTCTATAAGCTGTTGTGTTTATAATAATTCAAAATTGCTTAGTAGAAAGCATTTAATAAAATTATATGCTACTTGCCATAGTATATATTTCAATGAAATGGAATGCAATGAGGTGATTTTCCTTTGGATCTCTTGTTAATTTATAACAACTTATTTTTACTAACTCCTGAATGTGTTATCACTATTTCATTATTATTATATAATAATTGGTGGCCTCTGTATGGAGACCTGTATCAAAATTCAGTGGGTTTAACCAACATTCTATAGGAAATAAGTAAACGTAGCAAGTAACACAGGTAAGGAAAAATACAGAATCTCTTCTTTGCCTTAACTACTAGAGATTTGAGCTAAGAGGAATATCTGGACCATTTTATGTAGTCAGTTGAGTTTAGATAAGGAATTTATATTGGTTATATTTGCTGGATTTAGGGAGAGCTTATTGGACAAACCTGAAAACTCTGGGTAATCTACTGCCAGTATAAATAAAAAAACTGGGAATGAGAAGATCTGTACCATAAGGAATCTTTCCCACTAATGTTCACAGAAGCCACATAGCAGATTGCACACAAGCACTATCTGTACATCCTGAGAGTCAGACATTTATATGCATGTCTGTTAAATATTTGTAAACATAGAGAAAATGGAAGCTTCAAGTATTCTTTTGCAGCAAATGTGAAACAACTCAAGCATACAGATAAAATGTGAAAATGGTGGAGTTATCAGTATATTTGAATTTCCTAGATAGACAGAAATTCCACTTTGTTTCTTGAGGATTATTATGAAGAAGACCCCAGTTTGAAATGCAGGCTCTTGAACACATATCAATATTTCATTCATTGTAGGTTTCCTCCCCCAGAAATGTCTTAGAATAACTCTGTCACAGTAACTAATTCTGTGGTGTTTGGATGCATTTATTCCCAGTATTATTTTTTTTTGTAAAATTTATGTGAATTGACTCTTCTTTAAAGATTGTAAGAAAAAAGTCATTGTGAATTTTAATTAGTAGACTACAGGTTATAAAAATCTTAAATAATACTATTTCTTCTCTTATTGCATTTTAAAAATATACTCCATCCTGGAAAATGTTATGAAGAAGTAACTTATTGTTTTAGTCTAACAGGGTTGTGAATGTTTTTGTTAAATTTAGTTATAGTCATTAACAAAGCATAGTACTCTGAGCCTTTTCTAGACTATGTAATATGATGTTGCCTTGTTGATAGATGTTTTTAGATTCCCTGGAACCTATTTACCAAAATACAAAATCCAACTCATCATTATGTTTCATATGCCAGTTGTCTCAAAAATCAATTATATCTTGGGATGAATAATTTTCAGAGGAGTTAGAAAAATAATTAACTATAAGATTGTGAAAAACCAAATATATATTTTATTTAATAATTATTTTCTGTAAGAGATTTATTTGAAGAGTAAAATATTTTGATAATATATATTGTATATATTGTATTTTGTGTGTATATACATATGTATATATACACACACACATTATATTGTGTGTGTGTATACACACACACAATACATTCATACTGGGGATTGAACCCTGGGATACTTGGCCACTGAGCCACATCCTACCTTTATTTTGTATTTTATTTTATTATTTTTTATTCTTTTTTTATTGGTTGTTCAAAACATTACAAAGCTCTTGACATATCATATTTCATACATTAGATTCAAGTGGGTTATGAACTCCCATTTTTACCCCAAATACAGATTGCAGAATTACATCGGTTACACATCCACATTTTTACATAATGCTCTATTAGTAACTGTTGTATTCTGCTACCTTTCCTATCCTCTACTATCCCCCCTCCCTATTTTGTATTTTATTTAGAGACAGGTCTCATTAAGTTTCTTAGTGCCTCACTTTTTACTGAGGCTTGTTTTGAATTCACACTGCTGGGATTACAGGTGTGTGCCACCCCGCCTGACTTATTTTGGTAATATTTAACCTTCCATCATCAGCTTTGTATCAATAACTTAGGAAGCTGTTTGATTTTTCTTCACTAATATATCTTTTAAATATGTAAGTTACTTAATTGATTATATATTTTCTCAAATTATGATATGAATTATAGCTGAGTTTAGCTAGATACTTTACTAGTTTTCATCAAAATATAATTAGTGATATTTTATACTAATATTTCTGATCTTTTTAATTAGTCTTGAATCTCAGCTCTCTTGAATTATTTGTGAAAATCCAAATATATATTTGAATTAGTATTAACATAAAGACAATGTTGCATGTGCTATTTTAAAGGAAATAAGAATGAGCTATTGATTGTATTTTTTAATGATCTGTTGTATCTTTTTGATGGTATGCAGTGTAATTCTTTTAGAACACATGGGATAGTAGGTTTCTAAATTATTTACCAGTGATGTTTCTGTTTGTGGCAGGGACTTTGAATTTATTATCCCATTTTGTCCTTATAATGGTTTCACAAGTTTTTCCACAGATAAAGAAAAGGATAATATAGGCTAAGAGAGATTAAGTGGCCAATTCAATGTAAAACAATCAGCAAGAACCCCAGCAAGAATTTTACTTAAGACCCATTGCACCCCAAGTGTGCCTTCTTTTCACCATACTGCAGATTTTACTAGCCAAAGACGCAATGTTCTCATTCAGATAATGCTCTGTGATTTTGAAAATGGAGAGTAATCAAGGAACTCTCTCCATAAAATCACAGCAGAGTAAATGCTATTCCCAGAGCCAAGGACCAGAAATATTTCTTTGTACTTGACTGACATAGAAACAATGTCATCTCATATTGTATCGTAATTTCAATCATGTAGTTTTAACAAATGTTTTATAATCAAAGTTTTTATGGGTTAAAACTTAAATTTAAAGAAGTGATTTCCTAACATATATTAAACTTCATAATGGCTTATATTCTTTACAAGCATTTTACACTTGTAATAATTTTCTCAATAACTGTTGTGAATATGTACATGTACAAATTGTAGCAACCTAGAAGAATAATTACACACACACACACACACACACACACACACACACACACACAGTTCTCCCCCTACCAACACTAATAACTTAATCAAGATTAACTTTTCATCACAAATGATGCCATCAAAATCTATACCCTGATGAAATCTAATGAAGTACCTCATTGCTTTGCAACCTAATGTTTAGGAAAATCTAGGAATATTGTAGAAGGAAATGTCCAAGAGATCTTCTTGAAATATTCAGATATTTTAGAGAGAAAAGAACATCCCTAAACATAGAATTGTGAAAAAAAAATTTTTTAACAAACTAAAACCTGAAGTTTGAGAGCACTCATCACAAAAATAAATAAATGAATAAATATATAAATAGGTAAAATGAAAAGATATGACAATAAACTACATTCCGGGAACAGCCAGTACTATTTTATGTTGTGTTTTTGACATTTAAGGTAGAAAAAATATCGTGAGACATTCTGTCTTTGTTATCTTGGTAGCTTGGAAATAGACAGCTGCAAAAATCACCTTAGGAAAAAACATTTTAAGAAAAAAAAAATGACCAGTGTCAGCATGCTACCCTGAGTAGTCAACTCATAGAAAATGTGTTTATATGAAAGGAATTTAACCCTATTTCATTTGAAACATAAAAGACTGCTGAATATTCCTTTCACATAATTCATAACCTAATATAATCATATTATGTATATTATTTCGACCATTACTACAGCCAAATAATATGAAGCAGAGCAAGACTATTGAATATATAATAATATTATGTTTGTATAGTCTGCTAAATTTATTTTTTACATTATGTATTCAGATTATGCTTTCATTCTATCTGTACTTACAATTTAAAACTTTCTTTTTCCCGTAGATTAGTAGACAACTGAAGAGTAAATATAAGGACTTTTATTTTCTTTTACTATAGTTAAATACATAAGCACATAAAATATTTTTTTATTTCTTATGATAAGAAATATGAATGCTACTCTAGGGAATACCAAGGAAGGGTTCTACGATGGACCATGCACAGTAGCTCCTTAATCCATTCATCTTTAATGTTCCCCATAAACATCGTGTAAGGATAAAGAGCAGAAAAGCACTAAGAATATGTATGAGGATTGCAATGTAAGAATCCCATCCACCATGCTTTAATAAGTTTTGCCTATTCAGACAGATTGAAATAACAGCAAGGAGATGCAAAACTCTACTTTAGAGGAGGAAAAGGCATAGAAGACTCTTGCTCATCCAGGCTCAGGAGTGTGAACACCTACTACCTATTTTCTCATTCCTACAAAATTACATCAATACTACTCCTCACTCATTTTCTCTTCCACATCAAATTCTAATTTGGCACAAGTTTAGTTTATGTTCTTTTGTCACTCCCAAGCATCTGTTTCAAGTCATCTTTATTTCATATTTAAATTTTAGATAATCTCCCTGTTCATCTGCCAACCTTTCCTTTTTCTTAGTTTGATTCCATATCGCACCTGTTGGTAGAATCTCTTAATCAATTAATAAAATTCAATCACAATATATTTATAGCCCAGAATCCCAATGAGCTCTTTCTGATCTCTAGTTCATTTCAAACTCAGAGACAGGAAACCTCATCAGAGTTCTCGCTGAAGCATGCCATCTAGCCCTGCTGTATTCCTTGGTCCTTCACATGGTAGTTGTTTCCTCATCTCACATACTGGGAATTAGATTATTCTCTACTAGTAGCCTTCATTCTCCTCACCGTCTTTCCATCATTATTATCCTCATATATGAAATATCCACCGTCATTTTTCTTAGCTAAACTTACGAAGTCCCTTTAGGTTCTTGACACTGCTATCTGACCCTTTGATAAGCTTAATTATGTATTGCAAGAATTGTTCTATAGTTACTTAATGTATTTGTGTCATTTATGTCTAAGGAGTTAATAAATAATTTTTGAGTTTTTTCATGATTCAGTAAATAGATTTCTTAGTATTAAATGAAAAGTCACACAGATGTATTTAAATAAAATGAGGCATATAAATTGTGAGAATACTTTATTGTGTGAGAAACAGAAGAAGAAAAAAATCTATTAAATGCATATAGCTCTATTTTTTATTTGGAACCTTACTCAGAAGACAAATGTTATTTCTCTACTTTGTGCAGAAGTTATTAGTACTTGCTTTCTTGGTATACTTCCAGGACTGAGGTAATTAATTTTACTCCTTGGTATTTTCCAAAAGAACTAAAACCATGATGATGCAGTGATAACATGTATACCAATGTTTATAGAAGCCTGATTCACAACAGCCAAGTGTCCATCAACAGAGGAATGAATAAAAATGATATATACACATATATATATAAGTGTATATATCATATATAAATATCATATATATATAATATAAATATTATCTAATACCAAAGAGGTATTAGCCATAAAGACTAAAATTATGATACTTGATGGTAAATAGATGTAACTAGAAAACATCTCACTAAGTAAAATAAGTCAAGCTCATAAAGTCAAGAGTCAAATGTTTTCTTCCACATGTTGAAGCTGGAGATAGACAGGAAATAAAAGAATATAAAAGGGGTCTTGAAAAAATAGAAGGGAGACCAATAGAGTACAAGAAGGGGATCAACAGAGAGGCAGGAGGGAAGGGCATATGGAAGAACAGGAGAATGATATTGATCAGGTTATGTTATATGTAGTATGAAATGGCATAATGAATACCATTATCATGTATAATTATAATGCACCAGTAAAAAAAAGTGAGGCAGTTCATATACTGAAACAATTCTTTGTCATGGCTTTACTGTTTTTATTCCTTTAAAGTAAAACACTGAATTTTATGGAACACTCTTTATAAGCAATTCTGAACTTGGCAGGATCAGGCAAAGTAAGTATAACGTATTACACACAGTTCTTTCTCCCACAGAAGATTACCTGGGAAGGCAAAAGAAATATAATATTCAATTTTAAAAAATCTCAAGAGAGTGGTTGAAGATACTGTGAAGCTGAGGCATTCTGAAGCTCTTTCCTGAACTTGTATCATGTGCTGGGCACGATGGTAACTGCTGGCAGAATGGGAGTCAAGAAGTGAGGGAGAACCGGAACACATCACACAGACATGCTAGAGAATTTTTCACAGATGCAATTTTTATGGAAATCCTAAGGAAATATTTTCAAGGAAAGAGTAAAAACTGAGTTGCATTTGAAAGGATCAATGGGATTAAGACTGGTTGAAAGAGAATTTGAGAGTATTCCAGACATGTGGATATGTAGTAAACAGAAATATCCCACAGGATGACTCCACTGCCACAAAGTCCAAGAGTTTCCTGGGAGCAAGCAAGGAGGAGTTTAACTCCAGTAGAGGCTTTATGGAAGGGACTGAAATAGAAAAACTTAGAAAGGGAGGCTGGGGCTTGACAGTGTGAGAACTTGAATGCTGGTAGGAAGAAGGTGGATTTTAGGAGATGGAAAACCACTGCAGGACTTTTGTGTCTCTTACATTTAAACTACATGTGGAATGCTGTTCTGTTCCTTGAGTTCGATGTTTTTTTTTCCATCAACATCCTAGTATTGCAGAGGATGATGGACTGGTAACAGGATGACTTTGAGTAGCAGAGGTGAAAAAGGGATGGAATAAGTGATTGACACATTTTTTTTTCCTAAACTATTCATGATGGTAAATTTAAAAAAAAATTGCTGATGCTGGAAGGTTTTTTGAAAATTTGATTCATTTGAGAACTGATCCTACAAAATATGCTTGAGGTAGATGACACATCTTAGCATATTTAACTCATATTATATGCATAGGTGTATCCAACTGATAATACAAAACATCTGTGTACAAATGCACATATGTGATTATAATTATTTAAAGATTGTAAATTAGAAAAAATTGACATTTGCTATGCTAGGTACTGTGGGGCATGCCTTTATTCCCAGCAATTTGAGAGGCTGAGACAGGAGGATCAAAAGTTAAAGGCCAGCCTCAGAATCTTCAAAACAAAAAATAAAAAGGGTTGAGGTTGTGGCTTAGTTGCAAAGCACCTCTGGGTTAAATCCCCAGTTCCAGATAAATTTACATTTTCTACAGACTGAATATTTGTGTCCCCCCCCAAATTCATGTAGTCCTCAATGTGAGGGTTTGGATTTTTTACTTTCAGGCAGTAATTACATTTAGATGGATCATAAGTGTGGAGCCCCATGATGATATAGAGGAAGAAAAGTAATATCTTTTACTCACCCACCATGTGATTCATAGGTGATACATCTTTAAAAAGAGACAGACTAATAAGAGAAAAATATAACAAATATATTTAGCTAAAGTTAAAAAAATGAAACCCCTCCAGAACACAGAATACTGTGTATATTTTTATGCTTACATTTGATAAGTGAGAACTGTCATTTGAAAGTATAATTGAACTAAAGGGAATATGATTTAGTGATAATAAACTGGATTGCTTTTACAGATTTTCTTGACATCTCTGCAGTATCATTCATTTCTCAGGATATAAGGCAAGACACTTGCCATATGAGGGTCTTGTGACCTACTTTCATGAGAGGTAGATAGAGACTGTTATGGCCAGCTCTCTCACAGAAAGTGGGAGCAGATCAGAGTGAATTTCCTGCATCTACTATTTTCTCAATTTCCAAGTTGCCATATTTGGGGGTAGCATATCCTGTTCCCATTAATGGGATTGATGTCTTTATTAAAGGAAGAAGAAATGGAATCTCTGTCTCTGCATGCAGGCACCAAAGAAAGTCCATAGGTACATGTAACTATGAAGAAGGGCCTGACCAATAATCCAACTATGCTGGCATGCTGACCTTGGACATTCTAGTTTCCAGAATCATGAGAAATACATGTTCATTATTTATGTTATCTACACTATTGCATTTTACTATAGTAGGCCAAACTGATTAAAACAGATTTTAACATTCATTTCTGTTTTTTTCCTTGAGTTAAGAAAAATAGTTTTTTAAAAAATATATACACATGAAAATAGTATATTTTTCATATTACACTGTTTTACTTTCAAAAAAACCATACATAAAAGTTAATAAGCCATACTTCATCTTGGGGAATTCATTTCTTTCACTCATTATTTTATATCTTCATCCATGCTATTGCCTGTTGCTATGGTTTGTTCCTTTTCAGTGCAGAGTAATATTCTATTACATATGTATTTTTTAGGGTTTTTTTTTGTTGTTATTATTGTTGTTGTTGTTGACCATGCTACTGTGAACATTTTCCTTCACACATGCAACTGGGCAGGAATTTCTCTTCACTATCTAATTATAAATGGAACTGTCATGTTTTAGGATAAGTAAGACACATGGAATAAGCAAGTTTGTTGTCATTTTCAGAATTGGAGTTGTTTGTGGTTTTAGCACAGACCTGGTAAATTTTAAGGGACTCTGTTGATTATAAGATAGGAAAATGGGAAGCAGGTCATGGGGCATTTGAGTATGGAGTTCTGATCTGAGTGCCAAGGAACATATAGTATGTGTGTGTGTGTGTGTGTGTGTGTGTGTGTGTGTGTGTGTGAGAGAGAGAGAGAGAGAGAGAGAGAGAGAGAGAGAGAGAGAGATTGATTGATTGATTTAGTAATTATGCACTGCATTAAATGAGCTCTCAGGTAGTTTGAGTATAGGCCATCCAAGCTGGTGTGTCACCTCCATGGTGTCATCAGCATCCAGACTCTGCGCCATGGCCACTCAGGAAGACCACGTCCCCACCAGAGCCATCATGCTCACATCTCAGAAAGAGAGCAGAAAATTGGTTTCTAGAAGCCCTGCTTAGTAACTGGACTTTCACTTTATCAGCCATTACTAAATGATACAGATGCCATTATTCCAAAGAGTATAAATAATGCATTTTTTAAGCTGGGCATATTGCAACCCAAAGCCTTTGAGGATACATAGAAGAAAGGAGTTGATAAAATATACTGATAAAACAATCAGCAGAATGGGAGAGGATGCAAGCGGAATGTAAAGAGAAGACACCAGCTCTCTTATAATCCAATTGCTTCTTCATTTAAAATCGCAGAAATATAGTATTTTACAGACAAAATAAACTTTAGATTCTGATTGTCTAAATTTGCTTTTTTTAAAAAAAGAGTAGACACCTAGAGAAGGCAAACTCTTTCATAGCTTCATGTAATTCTTAGTGATTTAACTACTGAATGACCATTCTGTGACTCTGAGATGAGGTTTATTTCTGTTTCTGTCTGGATTTTCCTTTTTTATGGACCACACAGGCTGGGGCCTAACAGAGAACAGAGGGAACTCTCAAGTCACACAGTTGAGGAAAGGTTCAAAAAGGAGACCATTTACTGAGTTGTTAAAAAGGGGATTTAAGAACCATGAAGATACCCGGGGAGAATAACAGAACTGTCTCCATCAGTAAGACCCAGAAATGGCCAGGCACAGTGGTGAATGTCTGTAATCCCAGCAACTTGGGAGGTTGAGGCAGGAGAATCTCAAGTCTGAGACTAGCCTCAGCAATTTAGTGCAGCCGTAAGCAACTTAGTGAGATCTGTCTCAAAATTTAAACTGATAAAAAGACTAGTGATGTTAACTCAAGGGTAAAGTGCCCTTTGGTCCAATCCCCAGTACCAAGAAAACAAAACAAAAAAGAACAAAGGGAAGAAAAAAGAAACAGAAAAGAAGTCCAGAAAGTGAGTAATGGTGATAGGGCTGCAATGATCTTCTACAGAAAACACCAGCAGTTCCATCTCTTCAAAGTGTGAACCTCTAATACTGACCAGAGAGAGTCTCCTTACCTCTGGGCTTCTGTCACAATTCCCCAGTGCCTGAATCCAAGTGGGGCTTGGAAAACAAGGGAGTATGGTCCTGGAATCCATATAGTTCACTTTCCTGAATGAAGAACCGGTGCAGGGCAGATATTGTTAAAAGACAAAATCACAACAAATCTAGTTTGCAGATCTCAGTTGGCTTTATTTGCAATTCTAGCATTTGGCAGCAACACAAACCAAAAAAAAAAAAAAAAAAAGTTCAGAATGCTTGGCCAAAACACATGGTCAGGTTACATTTATAGCTAGAGAAAAGGAAGTGATGTACAGAAAAGAAAGTGCAGTAAAGAAAGTCCAATTGTTAACAGCTCAAATGTCTTATTTGAACCTGGTTTGAACAGGGCTACTTGTGATTTGAGAGTTGGATGCTTCCTAGAACAGGTTATGGCCTGTTACACATCAAGTTAGATTGAAATTCACTACCTATGGAGAAATCCTTTAAGCTAAACTTAAAATATACAGAGACATCTTTTGGTCAAAAATTCTGAGATGAAAATATGAAGTGGCATCCAGAAGATTTCCAGCACCATGCCTCATTCCAGTCTCCTCACAGCAACACTCACCTACTTAGTCCAATCTCTTAGAGTTCTTCTGAGTCTGGATTGCCATGGCATCCTGGATAGTGCTCCTCTGGGTTCTGAGTCACATGTTTGTTGTTTTTCTCTCCCCTTAACCAGGCTTTGAGGATTTGAGTCTCTGTTCTGAAGCACTGTTTCCCTGCATCTGAAGGACCTCCCATTAGCTGCCTGCAAGAAATACATAAAAGGCTACTTTGCAAACTGTTCCTCAGTTCCCATGATACTGTCCCATCTTAGTAGTTGTGCCATAGATCTACACCTGTTCAAAATTCTTTAGGTTTGTTTAACAAAATAGATGAGTACCTTGTCATAGGGGATTTCAGTCTGAGTTTCCTCAGAGTTCATCCCAAGTTCCTGAAAGTGTCCTGGAAGATGCCTGGTCAAAGCACCAAATTCTTTGTCCTTGGTGCTTTTTAGTACAGAGTGATACATATGCAAAAGGACTTCATGGAAATCACTATAAATTTCCTAGTATTCTGTGATAAAGATAAGTCACTCCAATGCAATTGTGAAAACTGTGTAATTGTGCTTGGGTAATTCCCCTGGGTTGGGTAATGTTCATGGCACACAGAATTATATACAAATCTCCAAATTAAAATAAAATATTCTTACAGGAAGTATTAGAAATTTCCACAGCCAAACTGGCTTGCAGATTTATATCTTATGCTCAAAGAAGCAATTCCCAGATGGTGGATATCCTTAAGCATAGTGTTGCTTCCATTTCCACAGTTGTGTTTGCTTTCCTTTCCCACATCTGTGTTAATATTAGGACCCAGCTGTTGACAGTTATGTTGATTTATCAGCATTAGATTCTAAAGGAAAATGTGCTATTATTTTCCTCATGGGTTTGCCAGCCTAAGCATATGGCCTTTTTCCTACCAAAATGTCATTTAGAAAAGATCAGATTACTTGGTATTAAAAGCTGCATGTAAAACAATATTAAATAGATTAGAAGTCCATTAATGCTATCAACATTATTTTGTAGCTCAGATGAGCTCTGTGATAGGTGATTTTTTTTTCTCAAGAAAGGTCAATAGAAACTGACAGAAGCACATATAACTGGAGGCATCCATATGTTTAATCCTTATGTTTGTATGTGTTATTCAATAAATAAAGTTTTATGAATATATTTTCTTACCTCTGCATTTTGACAAGAGTATATTCTAATCATTTTTTTCTCTTACTCTGAATATGGCAAGCCAAGATTAAAAGATAAATAAAAAACTGCATTTGTATCCATTCATAATATCAATTCATAGTTTTTGTTGATTTGTTTTCCTAAGATATAACTCACATAAAACTACTAATTGAGAATTTCGAGGTGCCCACTTTTCCTGGGTTCAAACTTGTGCAGTGATAATTCTCTGTGCCATCCTATTAAGACACATTCCATGCCCCCTCCAACCTTGTCAACCTTACTTTGTAAAATATATATATACCTCAATATATTTAGAATTTAAACTTTTTTCTCTCTTCATATTTATCTACTGGTCCAAATGAGATTTTGAAATCTGCCTGACAGTGTTGCTCCTCTAGCTTTTAGTTTCTTTTCTGGGAAGTGTTTGGAGGATTGAAATTTTCCACCATGAAGTCATACACCTTGAGTATGACCTTGCTATTTTTTTTCCCTCGCACACTAATGAGACCCTGGGTAGCTATGATTTAAGGAAGCTGTTTTTATCTGCTTGACCAAATTAAATCGATCATAACCAACTATGTATAACCTGTTATTTTATTTATTTTTGTTTGCGTATTTTCTAAAGGCTTGAACAATTCGGTTTTGTGCTGGGTGCCACAATTAAAAATATTATACTATATCCTTTCCAGACACCTGCTGAAGGCAATGACCTTGCATTTATTTTAGAAATGAAACTGGATATAACATGATCACTTTTTCTGTAATAGATATGGCATGACAAAATAGTAGTTTAAGGTCAAATTCTATAGGACCGTGTAAAAACAAATATAGATTTGAACACTAACGCTGACCTTGACCTAATTTAGTATCAAATACTAATAAAAATAGCTTCTCAGGGAACTTTTTAATTTTTTTAGATTTTAAATATTATAGGAATGTTAACATAGTGAACAAATGAAAATTAGTAGTGACCATTTGTTTATGTGCTTGAATACCTAGAGATGTACAACTAAATGATAGTCAATTTACTAATATTTAATGCCTGAACATTACATGCTTGACACTGAAGTATGAAAAATATATGTTATTGTTCTCATTAATACTGAGTTTTGTGTCTTATACCATAGTTCAGGTTTGTTGCAAAGCACAATGAAACTTTATTGATTGATTGTAGTGCTGCCACTGAGCTACAAACCCAGCCCACAGTGAAATATTGGTGTATTTAAATATGTCCTTTTGTGGTTGGGGATATAGCTCAGTTGATAGAGTCCCTACCTGGCATACACAAGGCCCTGGGTTCAATCCCCAGCACCATGAATAAATCCATCCTATTATCTTGTCTGTACCTGGGTGATGATTTTGGGAAGCCCAGAAAATTCTAAGACTGGTCAGTAAGCTATTTTGAGATGTAAGAATGGAAAAGTTTTGAAATGCTTTCATTGCCTTAGGTCTTTCTTAATTTGTTTGAGGTACACTAAGGGAAAGGATATGCTTTGATGACATACACCAAAATTTTGTGAGTTATTCTTAAATGGGGAAACTTCTGCCACTTTTATTCTCTAGTCTAAAAGAGAAAATTGGAGCATATTGAGTGCAATCCATCTAATTAATGTATTTTGGAAAGTAAAAAGTAGTTCTGTCTTGCTATTTGTAATATGTACAAAAGTCAGTTGAAGCTGAATAACCATATCATATAAATAAAAATGCATGTTTATATACAGACCATGCATCCATTTCTTACCATATTTATGAGCACTTTTTCATTAGTCTAATTACATCTTTATATTTGAGTAATAGTCCAAACTTTTTGCTTCTGATGTGAATGCTAGATTTTTTACCTTTTGTTCAGAGAACCACAAGGAACTGCTATTAGGCAACTTATCAGTTAATGTATATTGGATATGCATTCTGTCTTTGTTGCCTGAGAAAATATGTAATGAATAATATTTGTATTATTACAATGGTGTTTCCAAATTTAACTCTTTGAACTCTTTGAGTGCAAAAAAATGAATCTTTTTATTATCATAAAAGGAATAATAAACTTGAGCTATTTTGTATTATTTAAATTTTATACAGTATTTAAATATATGCTTAGTTGTTTATAATTGTACTATGCGCAAAAATGCAAAAGCATACACAAGGTTCTGGGTTCAATACTGATGTATTTTTACACAGTGAAAATACCGTGAATCTTAATAAGAAATCTTGGTTTCTTTTGTGGTTCAGGTGAAGGTATCTGACTTTCTGACCTCAAACATAATTCAAGGTAACTTTGGTAACATTATAGAAGAGAATAATACTGTTATTAAGATAGTTAAATGTGTTTTATAGTTTTCACTATCAACCACTCTGTTGGATGTATGTGGTTAGTTTTGGCCTCTGCTCTTAGGTAGCTTTTGTTTTGCAAGTGAAGATAAATGTGTGGTATGATGCACTCAAGTGATAAATGGGAACACAAGGGCTGGGCCCATACAAATGGGAAGCTGCATCAAGATGAGAGGGCCGAAGTGGAGAAATGAAGTCAGATCTCTGAGAAAGTCCCCAAATGGGCTGCATTTTGAAAGAGTAATATTAGTGGCATGGCAAAGAGCAAGGGAACCAGAAAGCGTATTAAGAGAAACCTACCTATATGAAAGCATGGAGCACAGCGAATTGACTTGTTTAGGGAATTGGTAGTAGGTTAGGATGGTAAGAGAACAATCTTGGGTTTTAGTACAAAGACTGGGAAGTTAAAGAGTATTTCTGAAGAGAGAGGCCAGGGCATCACTACAGCCAGATTCTCGTGAGCTCCATTTTAGAACTGACTTACTCTTAAGGCTATGAGAAAACTTTAAGTATGGGATTGTATGATTGGATCTGTTGTCAATTGCTCTAAAATCTGGACTGAAAGAGAGTTAAACTGGAGGCCATAAATTACTGTGATTTGTGATAAAAATATTGTAGGAATCTAGACAAGGAAATTTAATAAAATAAACCATTTGTTTCTTGGATGAAGAATTAAATATTTTTTTTTCTATTCAAGTACAAGGTAAAATAAACAGTTAAAGAGGCCTTGAATGATTCTAGAAATGAAAAAGCAGAACCAAAGTCCAAGGTACAAGAACAGATGGCTCAGGTTAGTGTCAACCACTGCTTACAAGACATGACAAGGTGATAATATCTAGCCATGCTTCAGGGTTGACCACAGAAGCATAATTTCATTTGAGCAAAAGTGAAGAAGGACAAGGGCTGGCCTTGGAGTTATTAGGGGTAACGATCTGGGAAGAAATACACCAAAAGAAAGCACTGCTATTAAAGATGCCAAGTCATTTTCCCTAGTGTAAACACCTGATAATACAAGTAACTGAAAGTAGGGCCTAATATGGCCTAAAATCAAGTATACTCTAAAACTGCCTGGAGCTACACACCAGGCAGGGAATGGAAACTTGGATGATAAAGAGAGTGGACAAAAAAAGGTTCTTTGCTGTTGTTGTTGTCTGTGTATGTTTGACTGGTTGTTTTGTGGTAATTATGTACTTTCAAGTCTGCTACTCTGATGGCTATGTGGTATTTGGGTGATAAAACGGAAGCACACGCTGTTTAGTTGTTCAATACTGTAATTTGCTCTCTTGCAGTTTGACATTTTCTGCTTTGTTTCTGTCAATGCCTTTATTCCTAGGATGGAACTGTATCTATCTATCTGATATTTCATCCTTTGGCAATGTTCAAGTGTGACTCCTCATTAATCTAGCATATTATTTCATCATAATAAAGAAAGGATTAAGATTAAACCCTCTTTGAACTAGTTCCAATTTTAATCACATATTTTATTTCTAATGGTAGACAAAGGCAAGCCAAAGGCATCCTGAAACCACAACCCTCTGCCTGCACACCCTGTTATGTACTCTGATCCTATATCCTTTCAATTGATAGGTCCTACCTTTGTCATTTGCTTTCAATTTTATGTCATTCAATCCTACTTTATTCCCCCTCTGAAATGTTTATCTTGGGGTGTTCCTCATTCCGTCCTCATTCTGGGTTACCATGTGTTTACCCAGTTCCAACGTCCAGAGTGACAGCCCTGGACCCTGAGGGGGTCATCCATGGAAACTCCGCTCCGTGGCAGGAAGATATTTGGGTACTGACTTAATGTTAATATGTGGATACTTAAATAGTGACCTTCCATAGACATTGTCGTTGACATTTTTAAAAGAGAGATTCAATAAAGGTAAGTTCAAGCCTCTTTAAAGAATATTTGGGAGAGGTTTCTAAGTAGTGATTTTTGTCTTAATTTTCTCTGGTTGAAGAATTGGGTATTCCTCTCTGAACCCTCTTCTTCAGTATGAGAGGATATGTCTCCCTGAAGTTTATTTCTGATTCTTCCTCTGCTATTGACAGAACTGGCATCAGAACGTTGGTTGGTTGCATGCAAAGGATATCACTATACCTTTCCTCTTCTAGGCCATTCTGAGGTGGACCTGCATACACAGTCACACTCCAACACACACAAATAAATGTATTAACCTGTGTCAATAATACCTAGAGAAACATGGGAATGGAAGATGATTGAATCACTGGAGCAGATATATCATTTTAGAACAAGCTTGGGAAAAATCTAACATGAGTCATAGAAATGATGCACAGGAGAAATCATTAAGTTTTGAATGTTTACTTCTTTTCCTGAGCAGTCCCTGCTGACTGAGAAATACATGCTGTTAATTATTAAGGCACTCACTAGCTTTGCCAGTGAGCCATACTGCCGCTTCCTTCCACACAGGAGGAAGTCAAAACAAGACACATTTATGACCTGTACGGATGCATTCCAAAGGTTAATCTTTGGTATTTGTGGCAGACTTGGCATTCTGTCTCATTAAGATGTTACAGTTCATTCTTCTACGGGAATTAACATTAAGTAGTGTGTTCCCTTCATCAAACACTGATTTTTATTCCTCTTAGCCAAAGTGGTAAAAATGTGGGAGATGTTGGCATCAGGTAACATCAGAACTGGAAGCAGATAAGATTTTGTGGAAGGATTTAGGGATACTCCACTTTTGTGTCCATTTGATCATCTTTTCCATTTCTTCTCCATCCCTGAAAACAGATGCCTCATAAGTGGAGTATAATATTAGTTGGCTTCCTTTCATTTATTTTAACCATCAGAAGTGCAGTGAAAGGTTTCTTTTTTAAAAAATAAAATTACCTTAATTTTCTTCTCTGTGTCATAAGAAAATAGTTAGAATATCCTCATTAGCATGATTTCAAATGAAATGCTCTAACATTCAGTGGGTACCTGCTCTCATTATTTTTTTCTGGTTTGTAATATCATGGAACTGTATCTATCAAACTAACAATTGTCCATGTATTTTTGTTGTGATTTAAGAGAATCAAAAGGAACTCATCAGAAATAGGAATTATATATTATATATCTGCTGGTAGAACAAAAGGCAGAAGTTTGTTTTTTTGTTTTTTTTAAAGGAGAAAGACAATGAAACAGATTTTGTTTCAAATAATCTTCTTTCTGTGCTTCTGTTCCCTACAAATTTCCAAATCAGTTTCCATATAGATTCAAGGATATTTCTGAGAGAAGATCATCTGAGCCTTTAAAAGATATCTGTCTCTGCCTTTTTCTCATGTATGCATTCACACATGCTGCACACACACAGACTCAAATGTGCAGGGAGGATTGATTTATCAGAGACAACTGAGATTCTAGAGACTTAACCTTTCTAAGTATTAGTAAAAGAGTATTTGGATTGATTCTGTTGATCTAAGAAGTTGTGTTTTGCCTCTTTTAAGTACTACTTTAAGTATTTGAATTTTCTGTGAAGTTGTACAAGAGATCAAGGAGTCAATACATTATACAACTTACATTTGTATAAGGCTTATGAGGATTTAGAAATCAAAACAGAATATTCTATCAGAGGAATAAATTTGACATAGAAGCCTTACCTACTAGGAATACATTGACTACGTATCACAGGATTAGAGGTTTAGGTTTGGAGTTAGGTTTCTAAAAATAGCTGTAAGTGCTCAATACTTTCTGCCTTTTTACAGAGCCTTACACAGCAGAAGATTTCCTAGGCTTATCTTGTTAGATTGCATGATCAATACACCAAGTTCTAGCATTACTTGTAATTCAAGGTTTTGTTTTTATGCCAATTTACAGTCATGTCTTTAGAATTAAGTAAATTGCATTGTTGCTGATATGTATAATTAGTACTTATCTATAAATAGATGACTTTTAATATATTTTTCTAAAGTAATGCAATAATTTTAACTGATCATTTTTCAAACTGTGATTGTAATAAATTTTGCATAGGGGAACGGTTTTATATATAATTTAACTAACTAGAGATCTCAGGAGTATATGTGCTAGAAAATGGAAGACTAGACAACAATGTAGGACAGGACAGATCATAGTGAGCATTTTATTTTACTCTGACATACTATAATAATAGTTTAACTTTCACTTTCACTTTCAGGATGGAGACCATGATTGACTTTTCTTCTTAAATACCCATAATGAGCAAGCGAACAAGATAGCAATTATTAAGATGTAGCTTAAAAGGCCACATGTCATCAGATATCATGGCATGCATGCCTGTATTCCCAGTGGCTTGGTATACTGAGGCAGAAGGATTGAGTGTTCAAAGCAGCCTCAGCAACTTAGCAAGACCATAAGGAACTTAGTGAGTCTGCCTCTAAGTAAAAATACAAAAAAGACTTGGGGATGTGACTCAGTGATTATGTGCCCCTGAGTTCAATCCCCAGTATAAATAAATAAATAGCTACATTTCTGCAATCATCAGGCCAGAAATCCAGTGGAGACATATTGCTACCTACTATGAGGCCATAGACAAGTTACTGAAACTGAACTTTATCATCATCTGCAATACAAAGATAATGAAGGCCATTTGAGCAATCACAGGTTACTGTGAAAAATCACCAAATCTAAAAAGATTCTCATGCAAGAGATCCGTATAAAGCATATTCAATGTTATTGTCATTGATGGTGTTATGGCCATTATTATGATTATGCAAATATAATGGAAATAATACCTGCAAGCATGTAGTTTGTTTTTCAATTCATAGACAAACCAGGTAAGATCTTGGAAAAATGACTTGTTATTTTCCATGACTTTAAGATGCATCATTTCATACATATTAAATAAAATAAAATTGGGTATGTTTATATATGTAAGTGTATGTAGTTTTATTTATTTGCATAAATTTTTATATTTTGTATATTTTCATCTTTTAATCAGGAAATTCTGAAATTGGGTTTGCTCATGAAAAGGGTAGAATAATAATTTTCCCAGATCCTTTATAATTCCAACTTTCTGTGAATCCATTAGCAGTCTACCCTATAAAAATGATTATTGGGTCAATATTTTGAAAGTGATGCACTGCTGTTTCTCATCTCTGCTGGTGAGAGCCCCAGACAAGTAGCAAATTCTGGAAAACAATGAAAGGTTACAGAACTTGGAACTAAACCATCAAAAGACATGAATAGATTAAAAATTAAGAGAAAATTATGACATGACAAAGGTAAAATTTCAGAATCTGAAATAGGTCAGAGAGTGCTATTTGTGATAACAGAGAAGCTCTTTATAACTTAGCAAAAAAAGTTAAATAAGCTTCTTATAATCATATAAGTTCATTTTTACTTGTGGCTTAAAATTTCTGTATTTTAGTTATGTCTGTTTCTGAACATCAGAAGTTAATAGCATTTTCTTGATTTGTACATTTATAAAAAGGTTAAAATTTTACCTGGTAGCAGAAAGTACTATAAATATATTTGCTAAATTCAAACACACACATGCACATGCACCATTAATAAATTTATTGCTTAATATACAGAACTATTTTTGGTAGAAAACAGAAAGCTTATTATTTATGAGTCCTGTTACTTACAGAGTTTTAGATTATCTCTAACTTAAGCCTCATAAAAAGCTAAAATTTTTTTCAACATTTTACCATCTTTCATATAAATTGACTTACCCATTAAATTATTTAGACAGAAAATCTAATGACTTATTAATAACATATGTTACCATGTAAAAGACAAAAGTGCATATTTAACAATTTTGATCTAATAACAAATACTAAACATTAAAGGATTATACTTAGATGAAAAAAAAAACCATTCTTAACTTTTCTGTTTCTTTTATGAATCAGGGGCTTCTGCTTGTTAAGAACAGAAATTTGAACCTAGAAGAAGAATTATGGTTCTTCGTGTTCACTGTAATTTCACTTTGGTTTCCATAGATTTTTTTGAATGATGTTATTATTATTTTTTAATTTGTTCTCTTTAGTTATACATGACAGTAGATTATATTTTGACATTTATACAAACATAGTGACACAACCAGTATATGCAAACCTCAAATCAGCAGAGTAAAACAATGAAAAAGGTAGAGTAAAAATTTTCCCAAATCCTTTACAATTTAAACTTTCTCAGAATCCATTATCAGTCTACCCTACAAAAATGATTATTGGATCATTTTTTTGAAAGTGATGCACTTCTGTTTCTCATCTCTGCTGGCAAGTGCCTCAGACAAGTAGCAAATTCAGGAAAACAATGAAAGGTCATTGTTTTAGAATACCATTGAAAGAGATGACCCACTAATTTGAGGATCATCAGTATAAACCTTCTTGGCTCTACCCCATAAAATTAATGAAAGGTGCATATTAAATAACAACACACAGGAAATATGACATCCTTGCTCATTTTCCTTGATCCAGATGTTGAATGAGAGCACACAGAATCAATTAATGTTTCATATTGAACCTGCCTTTTGCTACTGGTACTTTCCATATTTAGGAGTATAGATCCTCAGCAAGGATTCTTCCAGAGAAACTTTTGTATTAGGTAACTGGTAGTATGCTCCATTCCAGTCTTTGGGGACAGGTGAAAAGGAAGAAAACTCAGTGAGGATTCTTGACCAACATTGAAATGTAAGAATGAAGGACAAGCGTATGGCCAAACTGTCTTGATTGGATTCAAACTTATTCTGGGATTTTCTCTAAGAGTACTATGATGAAAACCTTAGATAACTTTTCTCTAAATTTTCTTAAGAAATAGCAGTAGTTTGCTTTGATTTGTTGACATAAAACATAATTTGAGGAATTTCTGTGATATGGTCATATTATGAAAAGGTTTCAAAATTCTGCATTACAGTTATCTTGACTTTTATTCATATAAATGGTTATGAAATAAATGGCTATGATGATTGGAACAGAGAAAGATTATTATGTGGATAAGATGAACTTGTGATTGAATTCCAGCTTTGGTACCTACAAATATATGACCTTAAGGAAATCTCTTAATTTTTCTAAACTTTGCATTACCAACATGTAATAACAATATTGGGTTAGGTTTCCAGACTGTTCAGGATAGCAAAGACATGATATAATAATGCCTGTGTAGGAATATGCTTATTTCTTCTGCTGTATCTTTTTGTATACATATACTATGTGTATGTATGTGTGTGTGTGTGTGTGTATATATATATATATGATATTTAGTGATATTTATATGTATAAATACATTTAAATATAATTGCTTATATTTGCATATATTTGTTATACAAAGAGAGGCCCCATGAAAATATTTTGATTTTCTTGGAAAGCTTTTTATAAATGAAAAATCACACTTAAAGTGCTGAAATAATGCCTGATTTGAGGATCATTTTATAAGTAGTACTAATGGTCTTAATATAAAAAGTTTGGGTTAATGGACGAGACAAGTTTAAAAATAATGGCTCAGAACAGTGGTACATACTTATAATCCCAGAGGCTTAGGAAGCTGAGGCAGGAGAATCGCAAGTTCAAAGCCACCCTCAGCAACTTATGTTCTGAGCAACTTAGTGAGATTCTGTCTCAAAATAAAAAGAAAAAAGAAATGAGCTGCAGATGTGGCTTACTGGATAAGTACCACCCCCCACCCTCCACTTCAATCCCTAGTACCAAAAAAAAAAGAAAATATATATATATATATATATATGTATATATATATATATGTGTGTGTGTGTGTGTGTGTGTGTGTGTGAGATATGTGTGTGTTTGCTTAGTTTTTATTTTAAGGTAATGTACAAAATTAAAGTAAGTATAAGAAAAAATATGCATGACATTATGCATCATTAAATTTTAATTTATAATTCTAGTTATTGAGAATGTTGCATTTTATCATCATTATTAAAGCCAGAAAAAGTACACTTAGATCTTGAGGGTTAATTGACCCAGGAAAAGAGAAGAACAAACTCTTAAAATAATTAGAAATCAATCTTTATGGAAATAATAATCTAGTAGTTCAATAACTACATATTACTGTTTAAAGTCATTTCAATGTTCTTATAATACCAAGGGTGGATGGCAAATGCTTGTATACATATCATAGCACTAAATATGAGAAACATAAGTAAATTTCTCCAACTGAAAAGTATATATGAATATATAACTGAGTTTTGAAAGAGGTACTATTCCTAAGAATCATGGCATTTCAATAATTTGAGATATTTTTCTCAAAAAATAAAATATGAATTGAAGAACTAAGAAACTTCTATCATGTGAATTGGAGAGAAATAACTCACTACCTCCTAATATACTTAAAAATACATTGCTAATGTTTTATATTAAGTTCAACAGGTCATGAAATCCAACAAAACATATTATTTGTTAGGCTGCTTTACAATCTTCTACTGGGGTTATTGCTCAGTAGTAGAGCATTTGCCTAGCACATGTGAGGCACTGCGTTCCATCCTCACCATCACATAAACATAAATAAATAAATAATAAATGAAGGTATTGTGTCCATTTACAACTAAAAAATTTTTTAAATATAAGGTGTGTGTATATATATATATATATGTGATATAAATGAAACAGTTTTACTCACTAATGTGTGTGCATGTATATGTGTGAATGTATATTTATACATATATACAATACATTAAATTATTGCATATTTTTCTTTTCTTTAGTTCTAAGACACTGGAAGTTGAACCATATCCAGCAGATTGTATCTGACTTTTACCTGCTTTACTATAGGGTGTTGTTCAAGTTTCATTGCACTATGTGAAGAATTGGAAGGGATTAGAATTGAAAAGGGCTCCTTGTTTTACATGATTTTAAAATAAATGATAATGCCACTAATTAAAAGCAAATGTTATTAGCACAGACATAGTCAAATAGATCACTGAAGCATACATATTTAATTCAGAAATAAGTACCAATGTATACAGAGACACTAGAGAATAAAGGATTTTTAAATTTACTTTTTAACTATTACATAACATCATAATAATTATATGTATTAAGGCTGGCACCATTTCATGTTTTGACACATGTATATTTTGTGCAATGTTTAAATTGGGTTAAAATATTTATTCCTCAATACTTTATCATTTGTGGTGAAAGGTTTCAAAATCTTCTCTTTGAATTATAGAGTACATTATTATTATCTACGGTCACCCTACTGTGCCATGGAACACCAGGACCTCTTACTCCCATCTAACTCTAACTTAGTACTCATTGATCAACCTCTGCCACCTCCCCAATCTCCCCAGTCTCACATTCAACTTCTATGAGATCAATGTTTTTCAGGTTCCACATAGGAGTGAGATCATGCTGCACTTGACTTTCTGTGTCTGGCTTATTTCACTTAACATACTAATCTCCATTTCCAACAATTGTCACAAACGAGAGGACTCAGACTTTTTCATGGATGAATAGTATCCAGTTATACATAGGTTCAACACTTTCTTTATCCATTCATTAGTTAAGGACACTTGGGTTCTTTTCATTTCTTGGCTACTGTGAATAATGAACACAGGAATACAGATGACTATCAGACATACTTATTTCATTTCCTTTAGATACACAGTCAGTAGCGAAATTGATAGATCATATGTCAGTTCTATTTTAATATTTTGAGGGAAACTTGCTGTTTCTCATAATGAATTTACTAATTTACATTTCCACCAATAGTGTGCAAGTGTTTCCTTCTGTTCACATTTTTTCCAGGATTAAAGATTACAATCTTTCAGTCTTTTTTGATAATAGCCATTCTTAATGAAGAAAAGTGATACCTTATTGTGATTTTTATTTAAATTTCCCTGATGGTAAATTATATTGAGCATTTATTCAGGCTCCTGCCAACCACTTTTATGTCTTTTTTTGAGAAATGTGTATTTAAATTTTTTGCCCGGTTTTTAACATGGATATTTATTTATTTATGCTATCAAGTATATAGTCTTCCTTATATATTTTGGATATCAACCATTTGTTAGATACATATTTTGCAAATATTTCTCTTTTTCTCCCTTTCTCTATTTTTTCTTTTGCTGTGCAGATGCTTTTCAGTTTGATGTAATCTCATTTAAAAATTTTTGGTTTTGTTTATATATACTCTTGAAGTCTTGTCCAAAAAATCCTTGCCCATATCTGTGTGTTGAAATATTTTGCCTATATCGTCTTCTATAAGGAGATACTTTTTATGTCTATGATAATGAGAAGTTCATTAAAGGTTGTGCATCAGCACAAGGGATAATCCTTTTATAATGAAAGAAAATATGTTCTTTTTCCATATATAAGAAAAAATAAATGTAAAAATAAACAATCTCAAAAATTAAGGCACATGAATGATCTCAGATTAGGGAGATCATTTTAACCAGTATAGAAACCCAGCAGTGCTTGAGGAAATTACAGACTTACTTTTCCAACATTAAGTAATCAAAATGTCTGCTTTGTAAATGATAGCAAAAGATTTAGCAGGCAAATGATAAATTAAGAATAAGCATTTATGTCACTGTGATCTAAAGGGTTGATATTAGATCTTCAAAGAGTTAGAATTCAATGAAGAAAAATAAGAATTTCATTATAGATGAGAAAATCTAGCTAGAAATTATATGAATAACTTTTCAGATTATCTAGTCAGGGAAATGAAAATAAAATAACAAAGAATGACTAGTTTTTACTGTAGGAGGGTTTACACTTTATTTTCACAAACTGATTTTAGAAAAGTTTTAGCCTTTCTAATCAGTTTGGCAAATACATTATAAAATTAAATGGAAAGCTTTTCTCTTTAAACCAACAAACACATTTCTCAAAAATCTGATTTTTTAAATAAAACTGAATATATGGATACTTTTTATTATAGTTTAAAATAGCAAAACTGGACATCATTGGCAAGTTAGTTATAGTATGATCAGAAGCAAACTATTCACACTTGTATGAATAGCAGATTAATTTGAAGGATTTTTTTTGTAATAAAAGCAATATGAAAATATTATTTCCCCCAATTTCTAATATATAGTTATGATCATATTATATATTATATTATAAGATTTTGTAGAATATATTTCTTTCTTCATTGAATACTCCATTTTTTGTTCATGGAGCATTTCAAATTTTGGCAAGCTTGCTTATTTTCTTGAGAACACTTGTGTGTTTTCACGTATTTAGGATTCATTCAAAAAATACTATCCATTTTTGTAGAATAAACCAATATGTGTTTAAATGTGTCTACGTATATGCATGTGTGTGTGTGTGTGACTGTGTGTGTTTGATTGTATGTGCATTGTGAATGTTACAGATAAATCCATGTCTTATTTTTGGGCAATTGTAGATGGAATGAAAGCATAAGATAAGGTTAAAACATAATGAAAAAATTGCCCATGTACTATACATATAACTAGACCCACTTGAGTATGCACTTGTATATGCATATTCACACCTAAGGAGAAAAGTTTAAAAAGTTGTAATTGCTTATGTGAAAGTTTCTGGCTACTATATATCATTATTACTTTGGGAAATTTACTTAAATTTTTCTGACATCCCTCCACAACCTTCCTCTTCTGAAAATCAAGGAATAAATAATAAAAATACAATTAAAGCTCCATTTCCACTGAACCCCCATTAGGCTTTTAAACCATGTCTATTTTATCTGTGTATCATCTAAAATGTCAAGATGCCCTAGCAATATGGCTTCTTTATCCCCTTGTGTGAAATAAGTCACCTTACATTAGATTTAACATCATTGTCAAAATCTATTTATTCTCCCTTTCACTCAGCAACAACAAAAGTGTTGAATACTTCCACCAGATTATGTAATGTGACCAGTGAGATGTGGTCCTTGCCCTGATCTATGAGTAGGTGCAGGCACACAAGGTCATCATGTAGAGGATGGCAGTTGCTGTTTACAAGTGAAGGCTTGAGCAATGTGGGAGTACAAAAAAGTTTTTAGTCACTAAGAAATGAATCAAGTTTCATTTATATTTTATTATAGGGTGTAATTCCTTTGTTCATTTAGTAATATGGTTTGTAATGAATTCAATTTTAGAATATTGGTCTGAGTTGAATTTCATGAATTTAAATCTGTCATTTAAAATAACAGGAACACTTGAGATTTTTGTAGAATGCATTTCTTTGTTGAATACTCGATTTCTTATTCATGGAGCATTTCGAATTTTGGGAACATTTTGTATTTTCTTGAGAATACTTGTGTATTTTCATGTATGAAAAAGTTTTAGGATTCATTCTCCCAAATAAAAATCTCTGCATGGGTTCATTATTCTATCTATATAGTATCTTATAACATATAAACAGATACATTTCTAGCCTTAAAAATAATTTTTTTATACTTTTATGTGTATACTCTATGTTTTTTTGTATGTATGTGGGGTTAATTTAATATAACAGCATGACTTTATTTTGTAAGAAAGTCACCATGAATGTCACTTTAAGAACCTTAATTCTTTTAACTAATGGGGCAATTTATTTGCTGCTAGCCTCGTGTTCCACAGTTTATAAGTTTGGACTTTTACACCTTATCATATTTAATTTTTTAAAATCGATAATTTTGAGTTTTTTAAAACCTCATTCAAAACAATGAGGCAAAATATCCTTTTTTAAAATATATATATATTTTTTGGTTGTCAATGGATCTTTATTTATTTATATACAGTGCTGAGAATTGAGACTAGTGCTTCATACATGCTAGGCAAGTGCTCTGCCACTGGGCCACAACCCCAGCCCAACATCTATATTTTTCAAAATATTTTAAAAATAACTTTAAATTTTTATGGTGACGTAAGAGTTAATTTGACAAAGGCAGGGATGACTTTCTGGGTGTGTGACCAGTTGTCTAGGGCCTCAGTCTCAGAAGGACCCTCTACTTTGATTAATGTTGTTCCTGCCATCTTTCTTGATAATGTTAAATTCTTTGATAATTTTAAGACATCAGAAATTACAACTAATAACTAATCTTGGGAATCAGCTTCCCCTCTGCGAGATGTTTGCCAAGATGATTTTTACCTTTTAAATTTTATTTTGTTTCATAAATATTCAACAAGATCATTCATTTTCAACCTAACCTTTGAATTCTTATATATACTGCTTTGAGATCAAACATCAAAGAAGTTTCCATTTATAAGAACTACATTTCAAAAATGTTTGTTTTTTATTTAAAAAGATAAAAGGATTAAATACACCACACATATAACACTTTAGACTTTTAAAATATGAAAAGCATAGTTTTGATGAAAATTCCTACAATTGGGCCTATATGCTTCATGCCCACCTGCTGCATTTTTCAACTTCCAAGTACATTACTAAAGAATGATCAGGTTTTCTCAACACATTAAAACAAGTCCATCATCATTCTTGGTATTGTTATGAGATACTTAAATCATTATCCCCCAAAGAATTTTAGTTTTAAAAACAGTAAACTAAAAACTGATTAGATGTACATGTATTAAGAGTGGACTAATTCTGTTTCATTGTATTAAGCAACATTTGAAAAACATCAAGTCACTTGATTGGCAGTGAGGAGTGTTTCTGTAAATATTAGATTATAAAGATTTCCCCCTGTACTTGCTCTTGTGTAATTCCTCTGTGTACAGGTCCCACTCACTTTTCCTTCTACTATTCTAATGGCTTCTTCTTTCTCCTTTTTTTCCCGCATATTCCAGAATGATTCTTGGGGAAAGCAGTATTCATATGCACTCTTCAAAGCTATGAGCCACATGCTATGCATTGGGTATGGAGCCCAAGCCCCAGTCAGCATGTCAGACCTCTGGATCACCATGCTGAGCATGATTGTAGGGGCCACCTGCTACGCCATGTTTGTTGGTCATGCCACAGCATTAATCCAGTCTTTGGATTCTTCAAGGAGGCAGTATCAAGAGAAGGTATTTTGTTTTATCTCTTATATCTTCATCAACTAGTTAGTAAGTTGAATTAATTGTGTTCACACTAACAAATCTATTTCTGGCTATCAAAAATATAATGAGCTAAAATGGTTAAAGTAAGAAAGGACAATGTTTTGATATTTTGAGGATTCTTCAAGACAATCCCACAGCTTTCATTTATTTTTAGTTTCTATCTTGAATAATAAATTATTAAAAATCTTATTTTGAATCCACAGAAAAACATGTTTCAAAATGCATGAAGCTGATAGATAGTCTTATCATGCTTCATGTTCTATCATAGTTCAAAAATTTTATATGAAGGGATATCCAGGGAATAGAGGAAGGAAATAGAAGGGTAAGGAGGCAGGACAGGTAAAGGGAGGAACTACAGAATGAAATTGACCAAATTTTGCTGTGTATATATGTACATATGAATATAACACAGTGAATTCCAGCATTATGTGAATGTATAAAGTACCATGAAAAAAATTTTAAATAAATAAATAGAAGGAAGACCAGTGGAGTCGAGGAAAAGGAACAAGGGGAGGGAGGAGGGGAGGAAAGAGAAAACACTGGGGATTGAAAGGGAGCTAATTATATTCCATGCATGTATGGTTACTTCAACAAAATCCCCAATATTATGTATAACTATAATATATAAAAATTTTTGAAAAGTTATATATATATATATACATCTCTCTCTCTATATATATGTATATATATATACATATATATATATGTATGTGTATCTATGGACAATATTATACTATATACCTTTCTGTAGTATAGGTTAGAAAAATGCTGACTAAATGGGGACAGGCAGTGGACAGGCAGTGATTGCGCATGCCCCTTTGTATTTCTCTCCATGCTCTAACCATAATTAATGTTACAATTCATACACTCAGCTGAACATATGTTGCCCTTTAGCTAGATAATTCACCACACCCTTCATTTTTAAAAATGCATGTAAACAGTTGCTGTTGTGCATTCTTATGCACACCGTGTTAATTAAAATGATTGTTGCTCTAAACTTTTCTCAAAAGGGAGAAAAAAAGTAATTTTATGCAATGATTTAGTCATTGCATTTTTAATATGCTTAATTACTTTGGCTGGGACTAAACATTGGTTAGCAGAACACTACTAATACCCTTAACCAAATATTAGTAACTTTCTGACTAGAAAATGAGAATATTTTACACTTGAAGGAAGAACATAAAACACAGGGACTCCATTGCACATGATAGTGTATAAGGCATTTGAGCTGCCAAAAGTCATTTCTGAAAGTGATGGCTAAAATTGCTCTAGAATATTTTTAGTGAATTATAATAGCTTAATTTTCAAAACAGCATTTCAGTTGCTGTTTTATTTACAGAAGTGCTTGATACTATAATCACAACAGGAGAAAGGAAACCTAGATATTTTATTTCCCCTGAATGTAATTACACTGCCACCATCTATTACAGTGAAGAAGTTGGTTCTTCATTACTGAGGCAATGAAAAGATTAACCACCAAAACTGTTTTTAGGTTCATTTTTAAATAAAGACTCCAGTTAAACTGTATAGAACAAAGAGCACAGTATGGGACAAGATTTTATACAATGGTAAATTTGAACTAAGTTAATATATTCAAATGAGCTTGGGGTAATTTATAGTGATTTAAGGCAAAGCTACAATATGGTATATCTGATGTTTCTCTTACACTGCCTTTTCCATTTCACTGCTGCCTTTTCCATTTCAGTTGCTTTAAATTAAAGTCCTCCTTTCCCATCTAGTTTGTTTGCATCATTGCTTCATGTTTTCTTAAAAACAAATAAATCTTAATTTTCCAGAACTGTGTTGCTTAGCACTATTTTGCACATTAAATATGTTGCCACTGTTTTTATGATTTTAGGCTCATGTAAATCAGATCTAACCTAGGAATCCTAATTCTTTAATAATGTAGACATTTATATACAAAGATGTTGTGATCTTTGCTGTATTTCAAGTCACCAAATTATGGATCTTACCTGTGTTTGGTAAAAGGGAGGATACTTGTTAACACTGTTTTTTTTTTTTCCTGACATTCAGACTAATTTAATCAGCAACAGCTGGCTCAAAGAAAATATTTGTAAATATATTTGTGTCCAAATATCCCTCAATAAGTTCAGCTATAGAATATTGTACTCATTTTCTAGTCAGAATTATACTAGACAACAAAGTTCTTCAGTACTTTCTGTTAATACTTAAATTGTATTTTTATGATCTTATATGTCTATTTTTCTATTAATCTTATAGGATGACCCTGCTTAACGTATGATTGATTTGAACCTTCTGTGATTTGGCCACTTTGAGTCTTTGCTAAGTTATTATTTTTTAATTTAAGCAAAATTCTCAAAAAATTTCATCATTAACTGTTTGAAGTGTACAACATGGTGGCATTTGGTCTGTTCACAGTCTGGTACAACCTGCATGTCTATCTAGTTCCTCCTCATATTCAACACCCCAAGAGGAGCACATTAAATAGTCAGTCCCCATGGCCTCCTCTCCCCAGCCACAGGCAAACACTCATCAGCTTTTGGTCTCTATGTTTCTGGTTCTGAATGTCTTAAAAATGTAATCTTACACTATGTGACCTCTCTAGTGTTTTCAAGGATGGTCCACCTTGTAAAATGTATTCATGTTTCATTCCTTTCTATAGAAGATTTATACTCAATTGTATGGATATAATAATCATGTATATTCATTCAGTAGTTGATGGACATTGGGAATATTTGGAACTTTCTCTATTATAAATAGAGAATTGCCACTACTGACAATTCTGTGGAAGTATTTATTTGAGTACGTGCTTCACTTTTGGTGTATATCTAAAAGTAGAATTACTGAGCTTTAAAAATAATTCTACATTTAAACTTTTGAAGAATTGTTTAAATATTCTCATTGTATGTGTCTTTAGGTATGTCGGAATCTGCCACAAAAGACTTTAAAATTCATGTTGACAATATTTTCACTTTCATAAACCTGATAATATCATATTTTTTATGTAAAGGAAGTAAACTTTAGCTAATATATGTTATATGTTCTTCCTTCAAATATTTTTTACTTGCCATTCAGAGTACATTGGTATTCAATCCAGTCAATTTTGCTCCAGAATTCACTCTAGTTTCTCTTACACTTTTGCCTTTTCCATTTCAGTTGCTTTTTAAATTATATATATATATATGACTTTAATATATATATATATAGAGAGAGAGAGAGACATAGATATATAAAGAGATACATATATGTATATATTTTTATATATACATTTATATATGTGCATACATACATATATATTACAACTCAAACATTGATTTGATTATAATTTATGCTGCTGGTTTCATGGCTTGTCATGTTTGGTATTGTACTATTTTCAGGCAGCTCCATTTTCTTTTCCTTTCATTTAGAGAGTTTATAATGTGAGAGGGTTGGTATTATAGGATGGCTCTGTTGAATGTATGATTGATTTGCACCTTCTTTTGTGATTTGGCTACTTTGAGTTTTTACTAAATTATTATTTTGCCTCCCCCAATGTTCTGTTCTACATTACCAGGAAATTGTATAGTTTCTATAACAGGTCTAATGAAAAAGCTCAACTTCATATTCTAAAGAAAGTGCAATTTTCTCTCCAATATTTCCTTTAATTTGACTTAATGAGATTTTTTTTTCGGGGCAAATTAAATCCTCCCCAACCCCATTCATGTATTTGGGGGCTAGAAGCCAGGAGTAACAAAGGAGGCTTTGTCCGTGTCCTCTTTTCTTTCTCTATCATAAACCCATGAGGAGCTGTTGTTTCTCTTCTCACCAAGGTAGAAAACAGAAGGAAAGGAAAGAGTCAGTTTTGATGTGTCTGGTATATGTGATAAGCTAGAGTCTCTGTGTGGGTCTGCAGATGATTAGTGCTAACATTTCCCTCCTGAGATCCTTTGAACTCTTTAAGTGAGATCTGTTAAGTTTTCCTGCATTTCCTGGATGAGAACTGGAAAATTCTCACAGTTCATCTCCAGTCTTTGTCTGCTAGGAGTTTCTTACTCTTCCATGAGGATCTTTCAGATAGAACCCAGGAGGCAATGCTGGTCGTCCTCTATGGTTCAGATCTGGTCCACAAGGAAGCACAAATGCATCCATGCACCCTTCCCTTAGGCCATCTCTCAGGCTCCCAGCCTCCTCCATGAAACCAACGAGAAGCCTCCATCCAGCCTTCCTTGGTGAGAGTCAGACAACTGTGTCTGCAGACTGTTAACGTGTTCTCAGATGCAATTCCAGACCCCAGACTTGTGTCTGCCAAATGTGAATCTATTTGAGATTCCCAGTGGTTTTGTTGAGGTGTTCTCTACACCCATATGAGAAAGTAGCCTTCTTACAAACTTATTGCAGAATTTGGGAAGGGATTCAGAGCAGAGCAACTGTTTTCTCTAAAAAAATCTGAGCACTAGTCCAATGAGGAAACTTCTCACTCTACCTTTAGATCTTTACATAGTGCTCTCGGGTCACCCTTTACAATTGTAAAACTATGTGTGAGGAAGGTTTTTCCATGACCAATATTGTGTCTCAAATTAGTTGCTCAATGAACCTGAGGCAGTCTGTCCCAACTAGTAAATCCTTTAAGTCCTTACCTTCTGTCAAAGCCAGTACGACAGGTCATGATAATAAGTATTGTACATATATAAAACTGTGCCCTGATAAAAATAGGTTTAGAAATATTAGCAGACACATTGTTATTAAAATGTGTGTGCCATAAATTTGTGTGCCCTAAATATTCAACAAGTTATTTCTGCTCTCTATGCCAAGCCTCCATGTATTTTAAATTATTTATTTTCAAAGGAATTAGCTTTGAGAAACACCTATCTAAAAAACTCTCCACTATGACCATTCCTTTCTTTTATAACTGACCTTAAGTTATTACCCTCTTTTATAGGTATACCTGCAGTTTTTCTTGCCTTCATGAAGTGAGACTTCTTTTGATCATCTTGTTTCATTATACTACTAGATCTTAATTCATATATTTGAATTGTTTCGTGTGAAGCCTACTATTATTTTTTCTTCTTGTCAACCTTTTTGCTATCAAATAATTACAGGACCAAGAATTTATGTGTGCATGTTTTCCTCTATAAAGAGCAAGGATTTTAGCACATACACATTATGAATTTAGAGAAAGATTTTCAACTTACTTTGTTATACTGATGCACATGGAAGGTTTTTAATATAGAATTTCAATATGACCAAAGAATCACTTTATTTGCAGAAATTATCAATTCCAAATATCTTAATACACTCATTAACTTACTGAAACTTGGGAGTAGATAAGTGCAAGGTAGGTAGAAAATAAGTTGTTTAAACGGAATCTGTTTTTTTAATGGTAGAGCCAGTCTTCCACATGAATTACTATGTGCCAGTTTACCAAAATTAAAATCCAAAAAACCTCAAAAAAAAAGTGATTCCATTTTGTTCATCTTGAAAAAAGTTTCTATGATGCCCATTAAACGCCCTTTGAATTTAAAGATACCTTTATTAAAGCAGACTCTCAACCAAGAAACTAAAGGGTATATAATCATGTGTAAAACATGATTGAATTGTAGAATTTCATGTAATAAAGCTGAAAATATCTGAAAAGCCTGAATGACAAATATGAATGATTTTAGTTAAAGATTTATAGGTCCTTATTCTGTCCTGTAAATGAAGATCTACAGTCAGGACTATTGCATAAATTTCTTATTCCATGGAACTTTTTTTTTCCTTTTTAAATCACTCTAGTCTTTCAAATTTGTATAAGTTAGTGATACCCCAGAGATAAAACCTGCTCTCATTTTCAAGCTATTCACATCTCATTTGCAGAATGTGAGCAGATTTCAGTTCATTTAAAATAAAGTAATTATGGTTCTTGGTAGTATGCCCTTCAAGAAGAATTTGAGTAAAGGAGTACTGGGAAACCAGCTTTTAAACTCTAAAGGATCTCTCAACCAAATCTCTTTTCCAGGCAGCTAAACACAGTTCTCTCAAAAACCCAAGAGACTCCTCCCACTGCCACACCTTTCACACTACCTCCTCACATGCTTTTAAGTCTTTCACTGTCTATATAATAAATTCTTCTCTCTATTTGGAAGGCTTTACAGCCTCCCCTGATCTTCTCAGCGTATACTTATCAGTGCATTGTGTACACTCTCTTTCTAAAGAAATACAAACATCAGGATAGGAAGACCTATGCCTCTGCTGTTGTTTCAGCCGCGCACACATAGAAACACCTGAGGGTGCAAAAGCACTAGAGAGGGGGTGAGAAATACGGATGGTCACAGGTGTTATACCAATAAGTAGGATCAGGATTCATGATTTGAAGTTTTCTTAAAGATGTCACTTGACTCTCCATAGAAGTATTGGCTGTTTACATGTAGGCAAACATCGTGCCTCAGGGGTTAACAGCAAGTACTTGATTATTTGTTTGTCTATTTGGCTATTTGTGAGGGTCTCAAAATAAAACCATGTTGCTCAGGCTCATCTCTAATTCCTTGGCTCCAGTGATCCTTCTGCCTTCACCTGGAAAGTAGCTGAGACTACAGTCATACACTCCAGTGCCCCTGCTATTTGTTTATTTGTATTTTGCTTGAACACACATCATATTTTAGAAATGAATATTTCATTCTGCTTTTCCTTCTAGAACTCTGAAATAGATTACTTACTCCTGGAAATAAAAGGCACATTATCAAAGTGCCTTTCATGAGGGTTGAAGCAATTTTTTTAGTTGCTGGTTGATCAGGTGCGTCTTTCTGCTTTAGGACAAATCAGAAGCCCTTGTTTCAGGAAGATGAAGAATTTGTTGCTGCTATTATTAGTTCTAAGTGTTCAATAAGAAGCAAAAACAGAAACAAAAATTATTCACATGACTCAATTCACGGTTGAGCAAAGAGCAACAGTTTAGAATAATGCCTATGATCATCATAGTGTTATTTAATCAAAACAGAAAAAAAAATGTTACATCCTCTTTTATAAAACTCTTTTGACGTATATCAGGAAATTAATCAGCTGGGCTGCTAATTTGGTTTAAAGACTTTGTAAGATATGTAATATTTGTTTTCAGAAGAATGGAGGTCTCTGAAATTATAATGATCATGACCTCAGAAAATCTTATCAACCCAGAGCTTAAATAAATAATGTTTTCATACCCTAATTGTCATTGAGATCATTCATAATGGGAAGAGAGAGCTTTGAAATCAGGTGCTTTCAACAAAACAATTTCACTTAGTTTCCTTAATAATTACTCATAATGTTTTTTTTTTTCTCCCTTTACAAATGAAACTGCCATAAGCAGGATTCCACATGGTTCCCTAATTAGTTTGGAAATTTTCCGTGAGGTCACACCATATACTTGCTTTTTTTAACTTAAATTAATGAACTGTATGTTAAATTCTTAGAACTGCCAAATAGTCTCAGGAAGGTCCTAGAGCTTGAAATCTCTGTGAAATTCTCTCAGAAAAAAAAAAAAAACTGCTATGTGATAACCTTGGGTTAGCTGCATATAATCACTTGAACTGCTACAAACCAGGCTTCTGGTAGAGCAGTGATATTACAGATACTCATTTGGGAAAATGCATCCACTCTAAGTGCTGTTTTAAAGATTTGAACAAGTTAAGGGGGAAAGCACGCCTGTTAATTACACTAAAAAGAAAAAGAATTTTGCCCACTGCAAATCACCTATACCACTGATTTCTGACTTTTATATTTTGAAATAACTCACTGGGGGATATTGTGTCCCCTTTTCCTTAGTGAAAGCTTCTATACTAATACTCTATGTTCCATGTTGAACTCTCCCACCTGTGTATTGTATGTATCCATGGTTTCAGAACCATGAAAAGTGCTAAAGATTTGTCCTCACTAAGCCTTCTTTTGTTCTTTGCGGTTTATAGCACATTATAGCTTTTTAATAATGGCTGTAGGGTTCCATTTTGTTTTCTTTTATTGATTGATCTATAGATTTATGTTTTTAGAAATTTCGAATGTTCATTTGAACTCATACCCTAAATTTTTTTCTTTAAAGTGTTTGTTTTTGGTGTATGTTCCTCATGTACCATAAATTGTAAATACACTCTGAAGCACTTTCACAGGACAGATGCTGGTCACTGGGGAGCCACTAACATTATAAGAGTCCCCAGTGTAAAAGACTCAGCCTCTCATCCTGCATCTGACTTGTATTTGGTTGGCCAGATCACTGGGATCCACTGGAAATGGGTTTTGAATTATGCTGAGGAAATCAGCAGGCAGAGGTAATCACCATGGGAGAACTGCCCCAGAAAGAAGCCCTAATTTTGAGAGGATTCCTTGTAGACAGGAATAAAGTATGCAAAGGTGGGAATATTTGGGAAAACTGAATTATTTAATTTGAATGAAGCAAAAACTACCTTTCTGGGGAGAGCGTGAAAGAAACCTCTGCAATGTATCATCTAAGAATAATTTTAAGTGCTGGAATGCTGAACTTGTACAATAGAAAAAAAATTACATCATAAACAGGAAGTGATAGAACACAAATGTATTGTGCAGGAAAGTCAGCATTGTAAATAGATAGAGACAACTCTAATAAATAACTGGAAACAGCACTATTTTATGAGTAGGATCCAAATAATCTTAAAAAAAAATGTATCAAGTGAGTTGAGTATCAGATTTTTTTTACCTATTAAAACACATTTATTTAATGCTCACTATATATGATGTCTTGTAACAGTTTCTACGGTGAGCAAAACTCTCATCAAGTTTCTTATGGCATTATGCATAGGAAGGGAGGTTAAGAACACCCATAACATCATTCACAGAAAGCATGACACTATTAGAAAATTTTTCCAAGTGAAATTAAGGGAAAAAAAATATGAGAAGAAATTTTAAAACTTTGATTTAATTCATATGAGATGCAGTGGGGTGGAAAAAAATGTTTTAGAACAGGTCTAGAGGATGATTAGAAGGAAGATATTGAAGTGAGCCAAATGGGCAAAGCACTTGGAGGTATAAAGAAGCTTTCTACAATTCAAAAACAGGCAGAAGGAAAGTATGACTGAAGTACAAAGACAAAATGAGGCAGGAGAGACTTACAAGAATCAGATTATGAGGGACTGTGTAACCTGAGTTCACCATGTTGTATTTTAGCCAGAATACAATGAAAGACTGGGTAAAAATTTGAAATGAAACAGTGGTTAAAATATTTGTGTTTTCAAAATTTAAATGAAAGGTGGGTATGGAGGTGCCCCTGCATATAATCTCAGTGGCTCCAGAGGCTGAGGCAGGAGGATCACAGGTTCAAAGCCAGCCTTGGCAAAAATTTAGCAAGGTCCTAAACAAATTATAGAGGCCCTGTCTCAATATAAAAATATAAAAATGGGTGGGGATATGGCTCAGTTATTAAGCACTCCTGGGTTTAATCTATACTACAATAAATAATGTAAAATATATAAAATTTTAATGAATATCAGTCAACCATGTATATAAATAGATTAAAAGAAAGCAAAAATTGCTGAAGATTCCCTGGCGTTATGCAAGTCATCCAGTGTTAACTTGCAGAAACCCAACAAAGATTTCAATCTTAGCAGGTGAAAATATTAAACATACCATCCCCGAAGGATAAATAATAACTTATGGGAAATCACCAGCATCTATAAGAAGGAGACACAACTCTTTAATGACTTAAGGATCTATGTAGTTTTATAAATAAAATTTGGGAAATGAGAGAAGTCAGGTCAATGGGGTTCCTCTGCTACAGATGGCCATTTAGAGATACAGTCTCTTCCAAGGTGTTCCCCCACTAGCCTTTGGAACAGTGCCTTCAAAATTGTAGTGTACGTCATAATTATCTGAAGAGCTTGGGTAAACAGATGTGTGAGATCTATTCCCAAAATCTGGGAATAGATTAAAAATCTGAGGTGGGGCCCGAGAATTTGCATTTTCAACAAGATCTCAAATACTGCTGCCCCTGGTGTCCCAATCCCTTAGGGACTTTTTCCTTTCTGAATGTTTGAAGCTGTGCTATAGTTGTGAATTAAGAGAAACCTACACAACAATCTACTCACACTCCGATGATGAAAATTTAGACATATTTCTACTCAAGGAGGCTGAGAAATTTAATCTAAGTGAACAGCTCCATGACCAACTAAAATCTATAACTAGAGGGAAGAAGCAGAGAAAAGATCTAGGTGGAAAAATAGTGATTTCAGCCAGAGAGATAAAAACAAAAAGGACAAGGTAGATAGGAAAATGCTTGGGATTCCCTAGGTAATTCATGCACTTTGAATGGGCATGGCGTATTTGAAAAACCCTAGTACATATAAAATCCAAAATAATTTGTATTGTGTTTGATGACAAATGGAGAACCATTGAGTCTCTGAATTAAACGGCCTGACTCTATAAGAAGATAATTGAAGATAAGGAATGGGAAAATGAACGGAAGGAGAGGTAGTGGCAGAATAAAATGTAAGCAAGAACTTATGTCTTCTATCCATCCTTCTTTTATTAAGCCTGGAATTTGTTATCTAGAATGCATTATCTACCAGGAGTAATGGAGTACCTTTAAATAAAACATTTGTGGAATGTATTTTCTTTATTAACAAAGATATCACTGTTACTAAAAAGTTCATGATTTAAAGAAAATATATGTATGGAACTCTTTATTTACCATGAATTTTCTGATCTAAATCACTAATAGATTTTCTCTCCCATTTACAAATAATAAATTATTTTGTAAGACAAAATAACAATCTGCCCATTCTTCATAATTAATATGATAATTACTTCGTAGAGTCAGAATTTTTTTGTTTGAAAAATATATGAAATAAGAAATCGTTTATGTTGAAATAAAGAGATTAAAAATCTGAATTTTAAAAATCCTTAAAACTGTTGACACCCAAATGAAGCCATTTAAATCACTTTGATACAAAATATTTTCAAGTTTTTTTTAACTAGAGCAATATACTACTTAATGGGTACATACGTATATTCAGGTGATAATATAAGATAAAGGACTAGATCTCACATTCATTGCTTAAGCTTTGGCAAGTAAAATTACCTTAGAAAATTATATTCATTTAAAAAGATTTTTTGTTATCCTTCTACCTTATTATTATTAAAAATTAATGAACTAAAATTTTTGAAAGTCAGTTAAGCAATTGAGGGAAAAACTCTATGAAAATATCTCATTAGTATATCAATAAAAATGCTCTTCAATTTTAGTATAATAATTTTATTAGCTGTCACTTAGAGAGGATTCATCATGTCTATTAAATGAAATAGATTGAATGTTTTCTTCCAATGAGAACATAAAAAGACTGAATCGAATTTTAATATCTAATTTCTTTTACTTCACTTAAGTGGTATGTTGATCATTGGAGCACGGAATCCTTTTTAGTTGTTTACAGAAACATCTTGCATGTTTTGCTTTTCTGAATAACTCTACCCCTGAACAGAACGCAAAAACAGCACAAGCTGCTAAAGATAGATCACAGAGAGGACTGAGAAGGAAAAAAAGAAAGAAAAGTAGATCTACAACAAAAAGAGGGAACAGAAAAATGACATATACAATATTCAACAGCAAAAACATCAGAATCGCCATGGTACCATACACAGCAGGATGATCCAGATAGTAGGTAACTGGTTTCCATCAAGCTTTGGTAGAAAACTCCTTTCTCTCATCTGTGCTTCTCCAAATTTTGATCAATTTATCTTTTTTTTTTTTTTTAACTTCAATGAGCATTTATTTTGTTTTGGTAACAGGCAGATTGCAGAGCTGAGCTGGCCCAGGAATGAGATTTGAAGAGACTGAATCAAAGAATGCATGTACACAGTACAAATACAACCTTTCTTTTATAAATTTAATATTTTTATTCATTCATTTTATTTGGTTCTTTTTAGTTATACCTGGCAGTAGAATTCATTCTGATATAATTATACAAGCACAGAATATATCTTATTCTAATTAGCACCCCATTCCTATGGATGTACACTATGGTGGGATTCACTATGCTGTATTCACATAAGTACATAGGAGAATTATTTTCAGTTCATTCCACTGTCTTTCCTTTTCCTATGCCCCCTCCGTTCCCTTCATTCCCCTTTATTTAATCTACTGAATATCAATTCTTTCCCTCTCTCCTTATGGTTGGTTAGCTTCCATGTATCAGTGAAAATATTTGACCTTTGGCTTTTGGGAATAAATTTATTTCACTTAGCATGTTAGTCTCCAGATCCATACATTTACTTGAAAATTTCTTAAAGTCACTCTTTTCAGGACTGAGTAATACTCCATTGTGTATATATACCACATTTTCTTTATCCATTCATCTGTTGAAGGACACCTAGATTGTTTCCATACTTAGCTATTGTGATGTGACTTTCTTAAACAGCCCTGTGGTGCTCAAGCAGAAGGCGATAATTTTGCAAACATTCTATTTTTAATTGCATTCTCTATTTAATTTCTACTCATTTTCCTCATTTTTAGAGGATTTAAAAGCTAGCAGTATGTTTTATAACCATTGAAACACTGTTAAGTAGGTGATAAGATTGTTTAAAATATCAGGGATATTTACAATCTATACCAGATTTGAGAAAATATAAATTAGATTTCATTGTACTGAAATATGTTAAAATGTTTTTAAGTGGTGAAATGGTAAAAACCTTAATTGCCTGGAAGTTTTCCTAATGGAAACATTTAATTGCCTGAGTGATTGACTCATTCTTTCCAGATTCCTGGTAATAATGTGATAGATCCCCAGTCAGGCAAGCCCCAGGAAATGATAAGTTGAAGAAATTTCAATATTAAAAAAATTGAATTTACAGGTCAATTATTTTTTTTAAATAATTTAGATGACTAGTTTCTGAACTTCAAAAAATAATAAAATATTCTTTATTCAATTACAGTGATAATCTCTTCTATTATCGATCTGAAAAATCTATCATTAGGTATAGTAGATCTTTATATTTTTTATTAAAGTATTAAAAAATAGCATTTATTTTTTAACCCAGTTTTAGATATTAACTAGAATTTCAATTCACAATATAATAAAGAATCCAAACAAAAATAATTGTATGATGAATATGAATGTGTATGGAACTCACTAAAATTGTAACATACCTAGATTTTAATTTAATTACCATCCAGATAACTAATGCTACTTAGAAGTGATATAAATAATTTTGTAGTTTAAAGCTACCAGATTAAAATTTTGATGCCTCTGGTATTGGAAAGGAAATTTTCATTTTATGCATTTTTATTATGATATTATTCTCAATTCATATTTTAGAGATTAAAAAATTCTGAGGTATAGAGAGATTAAATTATATCCCACATAACTAACAGTGTGGTGATAATATAAAACAGCATTCTCATTTTCCAATCCAATGTGTTTTGGAGAAATGCAGAGGTAGTAGACAAATTAAAATTTTTAGAAGTACTTTGCAAATCAGAATTTGCATTTCTCTTATAACCTTGGAAAATAGCATCTTAACTTTGAAAATTATTATTTTAAGATTTTTTAATTTGTATAAACAATGTTATTTGAAAAATATCAAACATTTCAGGAGTAGGATAATTGAATTCTTCCCTGGTTGTTCACCTGTGTATATTAATCTAGGCACTAAGAGGGCAGTGCATTCAAATACAAAACAACTGTGACTTCAAGTGTTATATTTTGCCCCCCGTGTTTGGGTGTATAAGCAATGAATTTTCACTCTAGAAAACTGATTTTTGTGAGTTTCATTGACTTAAAATGATATGTCAAAGATTTCATATTGTCCCAAAGTTTTTGTTTGAGTGCATCGGATGTGACACTGGCATCATTTGGATGTACATGAGGGTTCTTAATATCCAATTACATTCATCCATCAGATTTGTACACGGAACTTTGATATACTGGAAGGGAAATGTACTTGGCCTTATAAGCAGCTTAACAAAATACCTAGTTCTACACAGAGATCCAAAGGAAAACATGAGAACATAATGTGACTATTGAGCTTTTATCATCATAATTCCCCTAGCAAACTCTTAGAGGAGTTATTTATTTTTTTACTTAGCAGGTAGAAAAACAGTAAAATTGGTATAAAATTTATTCAGGACATAGAATATTTTACTGTTTAAGAATTTAAATATATACAATAAATTTCATGGATTTTTAATAGCAATTTTTCTTTTTTTTTTCATGGAACAGAAACTTGTGGAAAGAACTACTTTCTTTTACAAAAGAAATAGGGAGATTACTTATTCTTTAATATTTTACTATTAAAATGTTTCTGAAAATGTTAAATATTTCCAACATGTCTTAGAAATAACTTGAGTTATTTTGAGTGTTAGAAAGTGGGTAGTTTTCATATTTTATCATGGAATTATATGTATTGAAGATTTTTAGATTATGTGCTTATATTTTAAAATACATTGTTAGTTATTTAGGGAGAATTAGCACCAAAATTACATATAAAAAGATGTGGTGGTAGTAAAATGTATCAAAGAAATCATGAAATAGTGATCTGTACCAAATTACCAGAATATTTGAATGATACAACTCTTGCGTTGAAAACAATGCTTAATATAATTGTCCATGTAAGTTGGTTGTTACATCAAAAGTGAAGTTTTCATCATCAGGCTGAACTGGGTTTGAATTCCACCTCTTCTCCTTAACTGAGTGACCAAAACACATCAAATGATCTCTTTGACAATCTTTTTCTTCATTTCCAGCAAGGGAGTGAATTAGTTTTAGCCAATAGACTTTACAAACTAAGTATGATGACTTAAAAAAAATCCTGTATAGTTTTTTTTTCTTTGATCCTATTCAAATGTCTGATGACCATTTTTTGTAATATATAATTCACATATATAGAGGATACAATTGAAAATAGAATTTTTTCTTGGCTCCTTGTTTCCATAAGAGTGTTGGGGGGCACTCAAGAATAGACAGTCTTTGCAGAAGTTTATAATACAAGTTTCTACTTTTTCTGAGAATTTCTCAGAGTTTTCAAGAAAATATTATTTTCAAAAGCATCAGGTTTTACAGGGCATACTCCTTATTTAACACTTTATTAACAGTCTATGTTCCTCATTTCTGTACTTGCTAATCTTATAATTATTATTCAGATTCTTACAAAAATTCTTTAGAGAAATTGTATTTAAAAATTTAGCTTTTTTCCCTTGAAAGGAGCTTTGTGCAATATCATAACTACTCTCCTCTGAAGAAAAAGTCTGTATGATTAAGTGTAACTGAAGATAGCTGCTAATAATCATTGTACGCACAGAACACTTATCTTGTCTGTGACATTTTCTCTGGAAAAGGAAATAACATTTAATATTTTTTCTAGTTTTACATAAAGTAAAGGAATTAACCTCACTTTGAACAAGCAACAGGATGTTCTAATCTTTTGGTTGCAGGCAATTTCTTGTTTTTGAAGTAATAGAAAAATTTCCTTATAATCCTTGCCTCTGCATTAGTCAGCTTTCCTTCATTGTAACTAAATACCTGAGATAATTAACTTAAAAAGAGGCAAGGGTTACTTGTCTCATGAGTTTAGAGGTTCCAGCCCATGATCAGTCAGACCCATTGCGTTTAAGAATGTGGTGAGGTGGCACATCATTGTGGGTGAATGTGGTGGAGCAAAACTGCTCACCTCAAGGCCACGAAGGGAACCAGGAGGGGGATCAGCATCCCACTAACCATTTCAAGGGCATGTCCTCAATAACCTAGAAACCTTTCCCTAAGCCCCACTTCATAAAGATTCCAACCACTCCCAATTCAAGTCATGTGTTAAAGCACATGGGGAGCCAGACCCCACTGTAAACCCAGAGGCTCAGGAGGCTGTGATAGGAGGATCACTAGTTCAAAAGCCAGCCTCAGCAAAAGTGAAGCACTGAACAACTCAGTGAGAGTCTGTCTCTAAATAAAAATACAAAATAGGGCTTCGGATGCCAATGTGACTCAGTGGTTGAGTGACCCTGAGTTCAATTCCTGGTACCAAAAAACAAACAAACAAAAAATGGGGATTTAGGACACATTCAGTATCCAAATAATAGCAGCCACCATAATATACTACTACTGAACGTATGATATATAAAAAGGAGATACAAGTCTGACAGGAGGATAACATGGGAAGGGAATTAGTGGGTTTTTCATCTGGTGTCAGGGCCCTGAAACTTTATGATCTTTAGTTTTTCCTAAAATTTGTGTGAGTGTTAAGACATTTGCAACAGTAAATTTGTCATTTTTACTACGATTTTTCTGATTAAAAAAGTACCTACTACAAAAATATTTAACAACCAGTAACTTGGTTATATGGAATAGTGTGTCCCATAACTTAATTACCTATATAACCTAAGTGTTTCCAGAATGTTTTCTCAGCATACAGTCGATATCCATAGAAATATGAGCAGATCCATCCTCTTCCAATTTGTTCTTCAAGTTCTTAATATTTTACTATCTTCCGTGTCTTAGAGAGAGAGAGAGAGAGAGAGAGAGAGAAATATTTTTCTTTTACTAAGATATGCAACTATCACCATTATCAATTTCCAAGACCTTTTCACCATCTCAAATAGAAGGCTCTATATCCATTAAACAATAACTAACCTATTTCCTCTTGTTTTTTGTCACTAACTTTTAGATGCAGTCATATTTCTGCTACCAAGTAGAAGTTCAATAAATTAGCAAATACATCAATAAAAAATGGAATCTGAAATTGTGTTCTTCAGTGTTACTCAAACCCCTTATTACACTTTCCATGGAGATGTTTGTTAGTCAAAACATTCTTCATAAATCTTATATGTACATATCTTTGTTGGATAACAACTTGTACTTATATCCTTTCCTTGAGAACGTATATAAAAGTACAGGGGATTTCATAAGGCATTAATGAGAACTGAGAGATACGTCATTGCTTTAGATTGGCTTATTATGGAAATGAAATGTATTTTTTTAAAAAATAATGACATACAAGGCTTAATCCAGGCCGTTCCCTTTCATTTCCTTTATATGGCTTCACATATTAAAAAAGAAAACTCACTAAACATAATTTTAACATTAAGAGAAAACTTGTAAGATATACAGTTCAGGGACTATATAAAGTTAAAATTATCATAAATGACATTTCATATTAAAGGGAAGACATCATAAAATTGAACATGAGAAAATAGAAACCAATGCCTGTGTCCCAACATTGTAAAAATAAGCAGTGAGTGGATGCATGCCTGGGTAGATGAATGGCCAGCTGTCATGTAGAGACCTTCACTAGGGAGAAGTGTCCTTCAGCTCTTAACGAGGGCTCAAGGACATGCTCTCGTGTTGGCTAGCTCTGGCCTTGTCTTCACTTTCAGTTGGAGGACACACTGCTGTTCCAGAGGGGACAGTTCTCCCTTCCTAGGTGCATTTTCCGAATACCTCTTTGTGGAGAGTTGTGAAGAAAATTGGTGCTCTCATTTATTCTTTACGATACTTAGCAGAAACATGAAACTCTGACCCAAGAATTCGTAAGAACTGAAGAAAAATAAAATATATAAAGAGTAGGATGGCTGTGGAGATAATAAAAAAGGCTGCTGATTAGGAATACAGAGACCTGGTTTGCTCCTGATATTTACTGACTAGATGTAAAACTGGTGAAAATGAGTTTGCCACTCTGGGCTTTATTTATTTATTTTTTTCCTCATCTGTGAAATGAGAGGATTGGAAACAATTATTTCTGTGGTGCCCTCCAGCTCTAAATGTCTCTTTTTATACTAACTATATGTTAATCTCCCCTTGGATAATCCAAAAGGCACTCTAAATGTCTTTGGGGTCATCTTTATGCACATAATTCATTACTGTATAGTGCAGGGTAAGGAGATCCCCTTTGTGAAAATTATCTCACTGCTTTTATTCTATATAAATGACTTGTAGAGCTTATGCTAACAATCATTTCTAAAATTAAATGTCGTCTTTCTATATGACCCTCTGGGGAGACCTTCTCCCACTAGTTTTGGTTTCAGAACCACAAGCTGATTTGTTATGGCAAGACACATTTACTTTAACACCCAGTCACATAATTTCAAGTAAGTCAGTCACTAACCACAAATAATTAGACTACAGTGCCCCTAAGTCTTGGGGACATGGTGTCCACATGTAGGTACAAGGAGTGGTTGCTCTTTTTTTTTCCCCCTTCTATACCATTTTTAGAGTTTTATAAAAAAAAAATCATTGACTTTGTGTGAGGTTAGCTTAAGCACTTAGTCTCATAAGTGATTGCAAAGATTTGGTTGTATGTGATCGAAAAACAGACCCTCAGTTTTTGGAAAGTAATAATCAAAAATAGATCAGAACAAAAAGATAGAACAAAGGAACCCAAGTGGCAGGAGGCCAGGAAATATTGATCAAGAAGCTAATGCTCCACACCTGTTAGCAGAGGAGGGAAAGAGAGACAAAACATAAGTACTCAGATAATGCAACCCTCAAATATCAGATAACTGAGCAGTAACTACTGCACTATATATATCGTACAGAAAGCGTTCATGATTACCACAAATAATCAAGAACAATTTAAATTACATTCAGTATGAAGGAAAAGCTTAATAGTGATTAAGAATCACAGAGTTGTAAAGCTTCTAAAAATGTTTGCTCTGGTGTACACAGATCTCAAAATTAGAATCTCTGGGGATACAAATGAATGTCTTAATTTCTCTTTTCATTGGAAAATTTAATATGCTTATAAATACTTTAGTTTCTTATGTTTCATATTTCAACTTTTGTGGCCATATTTCACAAGCATGTATATTTATGCCAGTGCCCTGATTGTTTCTAATTAAGGTAGTCATAATTTAGGAAATTAACACTAATTTAGCACTGCTCTATGCTATGGTATGTTTTATACTTAATTTTTATCTCTGTTATTTCTATTATACCATTTTATGAGGTGAAAAAACTGAAGATTAAAGGAGTCAAGTTACAAGTTCAAGGATTGTAATATAAAAGGAAGAGCTGTGTGTGGATTCATATCTCAGTATCCCCAGGGCCAGATTTATAATAATAACAGCGAGATAAGAGGATAGCAAAAAATCTTTTTAAATGAATAGAATATGCTGCCTCACCACCAAAACACCCTAAAGGAGACATATATTTTGGTATTATTCTAATTCCATGGAAGCAAATTTCTTCCTCACATTTTGGAAGACAAGTTCAGAAGTCATTTGTTAAATGAATTCAATTTTTATTACTAATAATTAATAACTACACAAAATTTCAACTGTTCATGAACAGAAGATGGAAATTAGGTAAATGAGAAAATTTCCCCAGAAATCTTTGTGCCTTTGTGTGATCTCTTTTGCCTTTTTTCCACTGATGATTGGTTTTCACCATTTTCCTTAATATATGGTTGTCTTTTTTACTTGAGCAACTTCAGAAGGAGCACATTTAGTTTGAAACATTTTAATGTTAATGATTGTTAAGCCTTCTATGAACTTGACAGCTGTCTCTCTGTATCTCTTGTCCTTGCTTCTTCCTGCTACAATGGAAATTACTAAGTTAAACCCTATCCTTCAATTATCTTCTGGTCTAGGACAACATTCCAGGATTTCTCAGCAAGTCTTCATATTCCATGTTTTCTCATAGGCCTAACTCTCAAGTCCATTTTTCTTATTCTTGTCCAGTGGCTTTCAACCTGGGCAGAATGCTGGAATCACCTGGAAACTTTTAAGAAAAAATAATGTCAGAAAATAGCAACAGATAATCATTGGCTTCATTATCTATATTCAGTACAAAATTCCTAGATCGATGGACAGTTTTGTATGTGTGAAGAACATGATCCAGAAAATTAGGGGCATGGTGAAATTCCCCTATGGACATAAGCATGCTATTTGCTGCTCACACTGTCAATATCAGCATCTTTATGAAAATATGAACATAATCATGTTTGCCAATGCCTGACTCTTGAAGCAGTTGGAAAGACCAAATGTTCTCTACAAAATTTAAATCATCGTATTTGTGTTTATTACTATTATCAAGATCTATTAATTTTTAAATATTTTATTCCTTTCCAAAATTCTCATTATCCACATCTCTGCCTACCCAGTAAATTCTCTAGGGTTTTCTAGCTTTCTTTTCTAGCCTTAAGCTATATTTCTTCTCTTCATTAAATATCTCAGTGAATATAAGATAGCCATAAAAATGCTAAAAATATGCATATGTGTAGAAAGTCAATAAAAAGAACAAAAAAGTTGAATTCAAGTTATTATATGCCCCATTTGGCTCAGTCATTACTATATTTCTCTATTTCTTTTAGAGTCTGTGTACATTAAACAGTGTTTATCTTCATAATATTTTATGTTTTGTTTAGCTACAGCACCATTCTGCAACAAGAGGAATTTTTTTTCTAGGCTTTGTCATGTCACTAATAAACTCCATACCACTCTGAAATTTATAGAAAGAAATTAGAAAAGAATAAAAAAGGCATACAAATGTAATGTATAATGAATACTAATTGACTTTAGGGAAAAGCAGTTTATAATGATTAAAAACTTAGAGCAAGAAATATCTATGTAGATTCTACTTTTGATAAATTTGTTTTATATTTCATTTATTTATAAACTCTTAGTTATCTCTTCTTTGTTCATAAACTAGATATTAGAATTTAGAAAAACTGTTATACAAAGAGCATATGCACTATTTTCTAATATGACCTCCTATTACTCAATATTTGCTGAGACATTCAAATATCTTTTTCATTATAAAAAATCAAAGTCCTAGGACATTATTTTTAAGGTGGAATAATTGAAAATCATAGATTTTGGCTATCTCTTTTATGTGATAATACTAGAGATAATTGTTCTTAATCAAAATTGTGAAGAGTTGGTTGTTTCATATAAAGTTTGTATATTTGAAGAACAAAAAGAGTCTTTAGGTTTTTTATTGCAGTATTTAAACATGCTCCATTAATAGAGAAGTAAGGTACTCCATTAATAGTGAAGTTTTAAAAATAGTATTTAATAGTATTTAATGTATAGTGTTTTATATTATAGTATAAATCATAACATTTTTGTTCTTGCACCCCAGAAATGAACTGCTAATCTTTTTGATTCAAGCAATAAAAACACAGTTTAGTCAGACATCTATTCCTTTAGCACAATATATTTTATTGCTTTCATTGTCATTATTGTTATAAACATGAAAACTGATCGAGTTTTCAGCTTTAGCTATAATGAAATACTTTTTATGCTCATGATCTAGAATAATCAATTAGGTCAATGATTTTCACATTTCTTTATCATTTACACTCAAATTGTAAAGAAATATAAATACCTGCATAGGATGTTTTAGGGTCAAGACTAATGTCATGACATACAGACTCTTATTTCTTCATTCACGTAATCTCTTGGGTTCTATATATACAAATATATACACACAAAAATATACCTGATGGCAGATTTTTCATAATCTTCCATCTATTGTAAATATTGGTTCCTCAGAGTTGTTTTAGAATATTAGGGCAATGTATTAAAATCAAGTGTTAGGAAATTTCATGGTTTCACTTATGATAACTTTTATTTTGGAAATGAACTATTATTAAATTCTCTCTAAACCTGGATTACAGTTGAATTATATTCAGTGCTTCTTAAGCCTTCATAAAGTAATTTTTCCAACCTTTTAAAAAAAGACTAATGTCATCTGTCTAAATTTGGAAGTGTTTTTAAAAATTTAGTTTTATAGTATGCATTTAATATTATACTATAAAATTTAAATTTTATATTATATTATATTCCTCATTTTATCTTTCCTAAGTATTATGAGTTTAAATTTCTTACACCTGAGGAAAACTGATGATGCAGGAACCTATGAGATATTAGTTCCTTCTCTGCTACTCTTTCCCTCCCTGCTGTGCTTCCAGGCTGCACAATCAGACAGGAGCTGATTGAGCAAGACAGTGGTAAAAGAAGGGGCAGCAGAAGGTAGGAGTCCAGCTTTTCTGTTAAAACTGAGGTCCTTAGAAGGTTCAAACAGAGTGCTGTGGTCAGACTTACATTTTAGAAGATGATGCTGGGTACTGAGTTGAGGATAAATTATGAGCTGTCAAAAGTAGAAGCAGAGAGACCAGCTAGAAATGATTGTAATAATCTACATAAAAAGATGGTGATTAATTGGACCAAGTTTGAAGTCAGAGATATGAATAAATTGAGATAGATGCTTGGGGAGACAGAACTGTTTAATCTGATTCAAACATTACACAATGAGTACACATATTGAAATAGCTCATAGTACCTTGTTGTTTGCAAGTTTGCGTTTTTTATGGAGCAGTTAAACCATTATTGTGCACAATGTTTGTTTTTATGTAACAGTTAAAAAAATAAATTAAATTAATAGGTGACTGTAGTTTAAAAGTAGATCCAGCCAGGTGCAAGTGACTCATGCCTGTAATTCCAACAACTAGGGAGGATGAGGTAGGAGAATCAGAAGTTCATAGCCAGTCTCAACAACTTTGCAAGGCCCCAACCAACTTAGTGAGATGCTGAAAACAAAAAAACCAAAAGTATATCAATAACTATTCAATTATTCATCAATAAAAAAGAAAAAATATTTACCCACATATGAAACACATAAACATATCTTGAAAGAATCATGCTTACAGGAGAAAAAAAGTCATATGCGTAACATTAAATATATTGTGTTTATGTGGAACTCTAAAATAGAAAAACCAAGAGTGACAGAAAACAGAACAGTGGTTTCCTGCGACCAGGAGTAAAACTTGGTAATGATTGCATGTGGAAATGTTCACTTCAAAAAGTGTGTGGACTTTTATGTAGAAATTGTACTTACATAAGTCTGTAAAGAAAAAAAGCAAATTCAATAGAATTTGCTGATAGAAGTGTGTATGAGAGAAAGAAATATGGCAATACAACATCTGCAATGTTTCTGGTGTCAGCTATTGATAGAAAGTCATCATTATCTGATATGCAGAAAAACATGGTAAAATGGATTTTGGTGGTCGATTTTGGCATTGGATGTGGTAACTGTGAGACCCTTATTAAAACCAATTATTCTGTAAAATTAATATTCACTAATAAAAATGACAAAGAAAAGAATAGTAAAAACTGTCACGTTTTTTAGATCCTGCAAATTAAGCAAAAGTTTGCAAAAATCAAGTGGAGTTGGTAATTAGGCAGTTGGATTTATGAGTCTTGGTTGAATGGTAAAGTCTAGCCTAAAGATAATCTTTTAGTATTTATCAGAAGACACATAGGAATAAAAGTCAGAAAACTAGAAAGGAAATGTATACCTACAAATGTATAATTCTAAAATTCTCCTATCATGTATCATTTATCCAAATGTCTATAAACTATTCCATCCTTTCTACCAACTTAACTGTAATAATGTATTATTCTTTCCTATCATTTTGGTATCGCCTTGCTAAACACTTGGCCAGAAATATGCTCATTTACAGTGACCATGGATTGAATGTGTCTCCTTGAGATCATTCAGCATGGAGGAGATTTTTTAAAAAAGTAGATCAAACAAGTATCATTATCAGTTGATTTTCAGAAATAATTTCTAGATTGGGACCATATAATACTTAACAATTGAAATAGAATCTTTTCTTGTTATAAAAGTTTAACAAAACAATCTTGTTGATTTTTAACAACAGTGTGAAACATCCCTTTTATGGTTGAGTGGAACAGGTCTGGAGATCCCTTTGTAATACTGTTACCTACCTTGGGTCCTAATAGTTTTAGTAAGCAGCTACTTTCAACTATTAAGATGTTTACCTGGCAAACTTATTTAATTTTTCCCTGATGAATGGTGCTAATGTTAATATGTCACTTTTAACTTTATACTAGTTAGAATGGAAGTTCTTTGCCTTTCTTCTCTACTTCAGGAAGTATATCCCGGAACCTAGTATGATGGCTTTTTAAAAAATGAAAAATCAGTCCAATTTTAGACTTAAATCAACAAGCGACTGTTAGTTTCAAACTGTCTCAGCTGTAAAAGTTTGGATCCTTTTTCATTCATGAGTTCTGTGAGTGATCTTCTGAAAATGTCCCCTTTCTCTTGGTAACTTTGTACATAAAAGTTTCAATGCTGTGCTGACTTGCCATCAAATTCAAAGCAATGTTAATATGTACTAATAAAATACAGTTAAAACTACTATCATTCAATCTGTCTTACATACATAAACATGTATTCAGAAGGCCAAATTTCTATATGTTGATATGCAAATGTACAAAATCTATGTGTGTGTATCTATTTTGAAATCAATCACTAGTATTCTCTAATATGGATCTTATTTAAGACTCATTTTGAACTTGGGTTGAAAGAGTATGCTTTTCTTTCCCTTCTGTAGGGTTATACTTAAAATAGCTTTCTAATAATACCTTGGTACTCTTTGGCAGGTAGCTACCAACGATTCTTATAATACTTATTATAATTTACTTATTATAATGTACCCTGCTGTATTAATACAGGAATATAAATTGTTTCATGGCAAGACTGACAAATGATCAATACTCTAATGTAAAGCACAGATTGTGACTAATTGTGTTAGTACATGGGTATGCTACTCCATTGCTTCCTAATTCCATATTATGTCAAACTTGATAAGCCATTTAAATATTATGTACATAAAGAAAATTGTAATTTTGACTTGCACAGAAGGAATATCTTCATTAGATTTTTTGTTTTTGATAAACTAATTAATTAACCTAAAGAAGGGTAAAAGCTAAGCAGTGACAAAGCTTTTTTTTTTCTTTTTCATCAAGCATTTCTTCTTCATGGTAATTTTCTGATGGGTCATTAATTCATTGCCTTCTTTTAATTATTTTCCAAATGATATTTACTCTTAGCAATCAATTGTGTATATCCTCAGATATTTAGTTGATTTAAATTTGAAAACTCATGAACAATGAAATAGAAACAGTCATATTAAAAACAATCTAGAGAGACTTACTAATGGAAACCAAGCTAATAGTAATGCAAAAAAAAATATTTTGACCAAAATTACTGAAGAAGAATGAATTATATTAAACAATATCCTGTTCAAGCTTCTAATCTACTTAGTACACACATATACAGGGATTATGTAATTTATAGTCCATCATTAAAAGTTTAAAAAATTGGGGTTATAAAAAGGCGATACTGAAAACACATTGTGTTTTAAATTTCTATTTCAGTGTGAATATATATTAACAATGGAAATTCAACATGACTTTTCATTAAAGAATTAATTCACAGATATATGCCCATTAAAAAGCACACACGCAAATATACACATTCATACACAAAGGAGTTAATAAGAAAATAATCAATGTACCTAAATTTTAAAAATGTTTATACCATTTTAATCACACTTAATTTGCCCAAATTATTACTCTAAAAGTAATAATCATGTGGACAGTAAGGTAATAAGTGTAAATGAATCTTTAAAAGTATTTTTTGAGAAAGGGAAGAAAAATGGGTGATAGGTAGTAGTCATTTTTGAAGACATGAATACCATTCATTACATAAAAATACAAAGAGAATGAAACTGTATTACCTGGGTCAAATACTGGCTTCAGCATTAACTAGTTGTGTGACTTTGCACAAGTTATTTAAATTTTTGTGTCTCAGTTTCATTATCTATAAAGTATTGATAATTTTAACAATCTCCCAAAGCAGTTATGATGATAAAATGAGTAAGTATGAGTATTTAGCTAAGTGTCTGGAAAATAATATTTAATATACAAGTGTTAAATATCATTATGATTATGGCTATAATTGTTTTAGTTGGGCAAATGAATATATTAATAAACTTGGTTTACACACATAATGTAATAGTATTCAGCCATATACAGAGTGGTATCCTATAGTTTTGTTACAAAATAGGTGAACCTGGAGGACATTATATTAAATGAAATAAGGCAAATTCAGAAAGACAAATACTGCATGAACTCACTCATATGTTGAATCTAAAAGCGCTTATCTCAAATAAGTAGAGTCACATAATGCTTACCATAGAGGGAGGAGGGTTAGTAGGAAGGAAGATGAGGAGAAGTTGGTCATGACCAAGACATAAAGTTAGAGAAGAGAAATATGTTCTCTTGAACAGTAGGCGACTATAATTAGTATATTTCATACTTCAAAACAGTAGAAGAGGGGATTTTAAGTGTTCTCATCACCAAACAATAATATCTGAAGTGATGGATATGCTAATTGTATTGATTTGATTATTACATAATGCACATGTGTTTCAGAAAATCTCTCTGTACCCCAGAATATTTACAATTATTATTTATCAGTTAAAGTAAATTAAAGCTTAAAAAAACAACAAATGTACACTATTTGACCAGAGACAGTTATACAATTGAGGATAAGATAGCAATGAGAGGAGATGCTGGTATATCTGAGGAACCATAAGGAGAGCATATTCAAACACAAAGGGAAGATTAGCCGCATATGAGAGAGGAGATGACTCTTCAAAAGGGAAAGAGGGAAAGAAATGAAAAAATTAGGTGTATCTATGAGTTGGTGGATGTTTTTGTGTGAAAGTTCTTTCTTTTGAAATAAAGTCATTATCTGTGAGTAAAAGAAATTGTAGGGGGAAGGAAAAAAGGAGTATTAAAATATCATAGTATGTTTTAAATGGTCCTTTAGAAAAAAAAAAAAAAACGAAGTAGTGATTAGGTTACCATGGTAGGGATGTTATATCAATTTCTACTCTTGCTCAATTAAACAACAAAATATTTTTCTTTCTATTTTTTTTTTGGAGGGAAAGGTAGGGGGCAGGGGATTAACAAAATATTTTTACACACACACACACACACACACACACACACATCAAGATAAACTACAGTAATAAAGATCAAAGTTGTTTAGAGAAACACTCTGAAGAACTGTTGAAATATTCAAACATATTTTAATTCTATCATAATGGTTATAAGGACTGTGTTTGTTTCTAAGAATCATCTATCCCCTTTTATTCTATAATTACAAATAAGTTACTTTTCTAAGGATGCTTTATATGGACAATTTACTTGCTCAGTAATTAAGCATTTTCTTCTAATTGCTAAATCCACTAACCTCTCATTATTACTATTTCTTCAAGTACTTGTTTAGTTAAGTTAAATTAAGCAATGTCAAACTGACATTTTGAAAACAATGCTCAACTTTGTCATTTTCAAGCAGAGATATAATATTAATGATTATTAATCAACTATGGGCTACTGTAGATAGTATAAACAGTTTCCAAATTTTTATTTTTAAATAGATGAAAGTAAAATTCTTCACAAATATCTGAATAGACAGTTTATTTTCATAAATAAGAGAGCAAATAGCTGTTTACATTCAAAGAGATCATTCTGGATGGGAGAACAAATTTAAGCTTATAATTTATGCGAGGAGTTTCTCAACACATTAAGTTTTATTTCTGATGATTTTTAAGACATAACAGTTGCTTACCACATACAATAAATTTTTTTAAAAAGGCATCCCTATCTTGAGAGCTAAGTATTCACTCCCCTAGTGACAAATGTATGTTTCATTACCAAGCTATGCAAAAAAGAGAAAGATGATAAAATGGAAATATTTAACTTAAGCATCTGCTAAAACAAAATATTTGCTTTTCTTCATTTGTGATTTTCCTTTATTTCCTCCATTTAATTCATCAGTGATCAAATTCAAGTACAAAATCTTTATTACTATAAGATTTACCCTACAATGACTATACATCTTAAAAATTGTTCACAAAGTAACCATGTATCTATTTTTAATAAAAGAAAAATTTCTAAGTAGGAATTGGTAATGAATTGACAATATTGCTATGTTGATAACATGGTTCTTACAAATGATCCCATCTTGCTGAAAAAAAATTGAAGATAAATTTGATAAATTGTGTTACTTATAATCTAATTTTTTAACATTAAAAACTACTTTTTACTTTTAATTATAAGATCATGACTTTAATCAGCACTACTAAAAATATCCCTGGTAAAAAATTAGATAAATCAGTCATAAATCCAGTGATGATCTTTTTAAATATAACAAAGTAATTCATGGCTGATTGGTCTTTAAGAAAAAGTTGAATATTTCATTTTTGACTATTAAAATTACATTTAAAACCTATTTTATATAATTATTTAAATGTAAAATTTACAGAAATTTTATGCTATTAGAAAAATATCATTTTAGTCATCATTTTGATAACTCTGTTTGTACTGAACATGAGGCATGTGTTTAAAATTCAACTAGATTTTTATCTTTTTTATTTAAAGATTTTTTAGTAATTACCTCTATTAATTATATACTATATACAGATACATTCCATGCATTATCACTGACTCTCAATGCATGGAGTATATTAGATATCATTTCATATAGATATATAAGAAAACATTAAAAAATAATGTGTGTGTGTGTGTGTATATATATGTGTGTGTGTGTGTGTGTGTGTGTGCGTGTGTGTGTATATATATATATAAAAACTCAAAATCAAAAACCCAGTGGATATAACAGAAAAAAATGTTGAGGTACAACTGATTCCAACTCTCATGGGTGTTTTACAATACCAAGGCGTATCAATCCTGTCAATTGATACATAGAAAACTATAGACAGCCTTGAAATCATAAACATTTTAATTTCATATTTTTTGGCAGATGCCCTTTTATCTGCTTCTGTAAATTTTGCATGATCCAGAACAAGTTTGAAGTAATTCTATTTTAGCTAGTATAGCTTACTCACAAATAGTGAATTAATGGAGTATTTATATATAATTTGAAAATGAAAATTGATTCCATTATTGACCAAAAAAGTATTTCAATTCACAATAAAAATATAGTTTTAAGAAACATTTCATGAGAATAATATTTACCTTGGTAAAACTTTTACTAATGTCAAGTAGTGAGGGCACCAAAAAGTGCTTGTATATTAACAACCTCCAGGTGACAACACAAGGGTTATATAGTGTATCTTTCTTTTTCTATTTTTGTCTATTTTTCAATTTAAAAAATTTTTGAGATGCATGTCAGAAATTCAAAATACATAGCCTTTGTAATATTCAGGAAAAAGCTTTTATATCAGTCTAATGTCACCTAGATTAAGTGTAATACTATATTTAATAATGTAAAATATTATATATATATATATTATTACATTAACTTGTATGTAATACAATATATAAATATCAATTAAATTACATAATACTTATATGACCATAAGACTAAATAGTATATTCAGAAGTGTATTACAAAAATAACTGTCACCAAATATTATGGAAAAAAATACAGTAACTGACTTTTGGATAAGATGTTATAGGTTTTGAAACTTATTACACATACATGTATATGTGTATATGTCAATATACTGATATATATCAGATAAATATGATATCCACTTGGTAGCAATAATATTGAATATAATATTGAAACATAATTTAGTCATGCTGTTAAAGCATTATTAAATTTATATTTAATCATAGTCTAATAGTATGTATATAAATACATTATGAATTAACTCATAAAATATATTTTTAAAAAAGCTTAAAGTTAATAATAATTGAGAAGTTATTAATAGATTCGTTATTTGAAGTATTGCTATTTGCCCAACATTTTATTAGAGTAAAACTAATTTTTTGTTCAATGAGATTTCCTCTATGTCAAGATCATTGTACTGTCATGTGTAACTAATTAAAACAAATTAAAAAATTTTTTAAAAATACCTTTAGGAATTTAGTGTTTATATATGATAATATTAATTTTGAAAAGTATATTCTTAAACATCAGTTATAAAACAGTTAAAGTTTTAGCTAAACAGGCCATTATAATGTATTATTTTTAATACTAGTGCACAAATAATGAATTGACCTTTGAAATAAAAAGTAGGAATTAAAGATACCCAGAGGTGTATTTATTGTTTTCTCTGAAGTCTGCAAGGCACACTGGCAAGGTGGTTGTGTTTTAAAGGCAGCTGTCTCATCATTCATTCTTGTTTCTGGGATCATCTGGAGTCTCTCACTCCATAAAATATAGAAGAGTGTTGAAATGAGGTATCAGCACAGTTTGGGTCACAAGAGGTGAGACTTTGATAGTCCCAGTTTACCCAAGGAATCTGCACAGGTTGAGTGCACTGTGGACATGGGCTACGTGTAAAACTGTCTTGAGAAATCATGAAGCATGTTACTATCCAGTAGCTCCATGCTTCCTGAGAGAAAAAGTTAATTTCTTACATGTCATATTTTATAGATTTGAGGTCTGGGCTGAGAATCTTGGAATTTCATCAGTTTGAACAGTAACTATATATAATATACTGTTTTTCATTTTTATAAAATCCTGTAGGAAAATTTCTAAATAAAACTCAGTGTCTATTAACTGGGATATGGAGGCTGAAAGAAGTGATACTAATTGTAATAAAACTAATTGTACAAGAAATATGAGGGTTTTAAAAGCCCAAGGAACAAAAGTAATACAATCAAATGGTCCATTTGGCATTGTGGTCAATACTTACATGGTTGGAAAATATAAGTAGTTTATGGGTGTGGAAATTTCAGTTAGAAGTGCAAAGTCATAATCTACTTTTACAGCATTAAAGTAGAAATAATAAGTTAGAAAGTGGAAGAGAAGGAAGAGACTTGTTACTTTCATTATAAACTGTTTAAAGTTCTCTGGAAATAAATATACTACATGGAATTACAAAGGAAGCTGGGCATGGTGGCTCACCCCAGTAATCTCTGTGACTCAGGGGTCTAAGGCAGGAGAATAGCAAGTTCAAAGCTAGCCTCAGCAAATTAGCAAGGCTCTAGGTAACTTAGACATACCCTGTCTCAAATAGATAGATAGATAGATAGATAGATAGATAGATAGATAGATAGATAGATAGATAGATAGATAGATAGACGGACGGACGGACTGGGGAAGTGGCTGAGTTGTTAAGTGCCCCTGGGTTCATTCCCGGGTACCAAAAAAAAAAAAAAATACAAAGGAGGGTAGAGGAGAATTAATACCAGAGACACAATTATAGCATGAAAAAGGAAGATCTGAGAGACTATACATGACAAAAAAATTGGGAAATATAAATGATGCCTGTCATAAATCTGTATAAGAAACAGACACAGAAGAATATTGGGTCAGACTGACCAATTTGAGAATGGACGATAGTTAGAAACACACATTAGATCATTTTTAATACCGTGTGATGCATTATTTTATATATTTCTCAATTATGCAGAAAATTAAAAAGTAAAAATATTACAGAATTTTAAATGGTAATTGTTTTATGGCTCTGAGGGGCTGTACTTTTGTACTTTCGATCTTATGTTTAAGAAAGAAATTTATATGCATCTCTCCCTTTAAATATCTATTTAACAGTGACTATTGAATGTATCAAATAATCTTTTGCACATGCTTTGTGACTACATTCTATTTTTTTTTCTTTTCTTTTCTTTTTTTTTTTTTTTTAACTTTTCCAGTTTGTGTACAACTTCAAGCATCTGGTTTGTTTCATTTTCCAGCTACCACTAGGTGTCATCTTCAAAAAAGTAGTTTGTATTGTTAGTTTTTCATATCACATGGAAATGAGACTTCCATTTATTTTTGCAAGTCCTGTGAGGTTTGAAGGAAACAGGAAGAAATAGCACCCTGTTTTTATAAGTATTTTATCCTAACAAAGATTTCTACCTCAATTCCAAATTAGTGGGCACTGTCCAGTGCCTCTTTTCTTAGAATCCATACCTGTTGATCATTCCCCTTGACATTTTAGGTTCTGCTCATTATGTTTTCTGGTTCTGCTCTCAGGTACTCATGATAATTATCAGTACTCTAAACTTGATCAGCTTCTGTGGCCCAACTACTTTCCCATGCTACTTCCAGTTTCTGACTCTTTTCTCCTCATCTGACACAGTGTCCCTTAGTGCTCCCTTAGTCATTGATGACGTACATATTTCCTCCTCTGAGTGCCTGACCTACATATAAGCATGAGGATGTGCCATGAGCATTTTATACTTAACTTGCCAAAAACTGAATTTATTTTTTTCCTAGTCTGACTACAATGTGCTTCCTGATGTCCTAAGATAACACTATACATGGCATGTAGCAGTGATTTGAAATTTCAGTGTATGGAGGGCCTGTTAGGACACAGACTGCTGTGTCCCAAATGTAAAGTTTCTGATTCAGTGGGTCTGGGTTGGAGACTATGAAGGACTGTGCATTTCTAACAAGTTCCAGAGGGAACTGGTGGCTTGACAACTGTTGAAAAACCATTATCACACAGAAATCATTTCACATTTGTTAGATCAATAATTACTATGCATTAACAAATGGTTAAAATAAGTAATATATACTCAAAAGTCAAATCTAGCATTAGAAATTTTCTCAGAAGTTTGCAACTTTGATCTGAAAGAACAAGGAAGATCATTGGATCTAACACCCTCTCATTATAGGTTAGTAAACCAGGTGTAGAGGTGAAATGACTTATGTGAGGAAAAATAACTAGACCCAATTAACCCTGTTTTTCTATAAAACTAAAATAGTTTCTATTTAGCTATTCAAGGATTATGTTTCCAATTCCAGAGATGAATGTTGAATAGATTATATTTTCCCTATATGAGTGGGCCTCCAAATGAATAAAAAAACTACTAAGTTTTAGTCCACCTCTCTATATTCTTGAGATGCATGGCAAAGGAAGGAGGAATGTAAAACATAGTATATCAGTTAAATTTACAGATTTTATTATTCCAAGCAGTTGGGCAAAGCAGTTTGTTGTGGAAAGGAAGCAGAGATTTTTGTATTTGATCCCAAAGAAAGGCGAATCCTTCGTTAGGACTGAAACACATACAAGGAGGTATACCAGTGAATATCAGAATTTTTGCAGTTCTGAAATCTTAAGCTGTTTCATTGTTTTCCCAAGATTAGATATTTGCAGGAGTCACCAGACTCCACAGAGTATACTCCCAAGACATGTTTAATTAAAGTCAAAGAACAAAATGGAGCATGAGAAAGAGAATAGAGATAAGCATTCAGGTCCAAGAGTCTTCAGTTTCCTGTGGGCCCAATCTTGGGGCAACAGGAATATGCTGTCTGAGTCTCTCTCATGAGCAGCTAAGGTCTCTGCAAATAATCTTGGCTCAGCTATGTTCTCTGCAAAGAGATCCCAAATGTGGCTCACTGTAGATCTTCAGTTAAGCCAATCTAAGCAAGCCTCGTGAACTAGTTGCAAATTATTAGTGCAGAAGCAAACCTTGGGGGTCTCCAGTAGAGTTTCAGACTCTAAACATGTGTTACATATCCCACTGACATCCTTTTTGGCCAATCATACAAACCCAATACATAGATATTCCCATAAATAAAGACAGAGCTTTTCTAATACAGTTACATATCAACTTTATCTTGTATTGTAGGCTTATAGATAAAGTCACTGAAACTATTTTATATGGAGCAGCTGCATAAGAAGCTAGGCAGACAAAATCCCAGGTTCTAGAAGTAGGCTACCAAAGCTAGATAGATGTATGTCTTTTGAGCTCTCCAGGGAAAATGAATGCAGTTTTTCAAGTATTTACTAGAAACTACTTATATACAATGTCAGTGATGCTTTGGTGCCTAAATTTAAATTGCTATATTATAATCTAGATGCTTCTAAGAGATACATGGGATTTCCAGCTTTAAATACTAGGGCAACAGTATGGTTACCAAATCAAGTCTTATGATAAAGTGATATTTTCTTCAAGGGTTCTATTCTTCAAAAAGGAATTTTCAGACAAAATGTTTTTTTTAAATGAAATAAAAATTTGTAGGAAGAAACTGAAGAAATACAATACAGTATGTTGATTTTTGTCATTTCCCAGTTACCAATTACCAATTAGAATAGTCATGGACAAAGAATCAAGAGACCTAAGTCTTTTAGCCAAAGCTCTGTTATCAAGAAAAGATCTTAGATATTTTTCCATATAAAATATATTAATTGTGTTCTATTTATAGGAATACTCATTACAGTATCTTCATCCAGTTTTATTACAGACTTTTAAATTTTTCCTCCATTCTATCATTAGTAATTTTTAGGTTTATATTCCTTGTTTTGAAAGTGTGGCCTTATGACTGTCTGTGGTAGAAAGACCTAGGGAATATTTCTCAAACTTTAATGTGTATATGATCTACCTGGGGATTTTTTAAAGATTTAGATTCTCATTATGATTACGTATGTCTGGGGTAAGGTCTGAAATTCTTCTCTTCATATAAGCTCCTAGGTAATACCCATTCTTCTATGATCCTGTGTGTTTAGCAAAGATGTTACTTTTTAAAAGATTGTGTACGTGCCTGTGTGTGTAAATATGAACAGGTCTATCCGCCACTGATCTCAATCTCTGAGTTTAGGCCTGAAGATTTGCCTTCCCCCAAAGAAACCCCTCCCCAAGTCATATAAACTATCAAGTTTAAGAACTAATTTCTTGAATAAAATATCTAAAGTAACCTTCAGTTTTAAAATAATGCAGAGCTACTCTCATCCTGACACTCCCTTAAACTCTAAATTGGAAGCCTGACATATCCTGTTTCTTAGTTTTGAGCACTTTATTGGGCATATTTAGTTGCTTAAGCATCTATGACTTTCAAACAACTGCCAAGCTCTCTGCCTTTAGATTCAAAATTTAATTAGGTTCAGATATTTTGTTGGAAGGTTTAAAAGAAAACCTTTTGTACTTTTCAAAGTTACAAGATTCTTTTTTCCTTCAACCAAAGAATCAAGCAGCAATATTATATTTCTTTTAGTACTCAACTAGAAAAAAACAGCATCCTGTCTTACTTATTTTTTTCTTCTTGTCCCTTCACTGGCCTTTTTGACCTCCCACTCTCAAATTTACTCTGAAGTCCTTTCATGCCTCTTTTCCACATTTCAGCACTCTATTCTGCTACCTAAATAAAATGCCTGACACAGTATGTGACACCAAGTAGGCACATAGGAACCTAGTACATGAGTTCCCTGCTCTTAACAGAGTTCTTCCTTTTGTCATCAGTTATTCAAATGTTTTTCAATATAGCACAAGAAAGCAATGTGATGATTTCTCTCCCAGCCTGACAATGTTTCTGATTTTCTTCTTCCTTGCTTTGCAGTATAAGCAAGTGGAACAATACATGTCCTTCCATAAATTACCAGCAGATATGCGTCAGAAGATACATGATTACTATGAACACAGATACCAAGGCAAAATCTTCGATGAAGAAAATATTCTCAATGAACTTAATGATCCTCTGAGAGAGGTAAGATTTATTGTTCTCGATCTTTGTGATGTATTGTCATTGTTTATTTCTTCTTTACTTTGGAAATCCTCTGGTTTATGTTATAACACCACTCAAAATAAAAACCAGAACTAAATGCTAAGATTTTTTTCACCTTAATTCTCATTTATTTTTCTCATTCAAAAGCCAAAAAGAAAAACAAAACTTTCAATTTTTAACAAAAAAGTACCTGAAAATGATTTTTCTAACTATGATTCTCTGAGTATTTTGTTTGTCTTCCTGGATCCCCCAATTTTTTTCTTATGGCTTCATTGTCTGTGCCTTCCCAATCTCATGCTTACAAAAACTTTTCATGTATCTTAAATTTTTGTTTTGTTTTGTTTTGTTTTGGTTTCTACTCTTCCCATCTTCATTTTCTCTCATCATCTTGTAGACACTGATCAACAGCTGCTGACCTTATGAAATCAATATATTTTTCTTTCTTTTCTTTTCTTTTCTTCTTTTCTTTTTTCTTTTTCGTTTTTTTAAGAATTTGTTTTATTTTTTCCCCTAGTTGTTGATGGACCTTTATTTTATTTATTTATTTTTTTGTTGTGCTGAGGATTGAACCCAGTGCCTCATACATGCTAGGCAAGCACTCTACCACTGAGCCACAGCCCCAGTCTTGAAAGCAATCTATTTCTTATAACCTAGTTAAAATACTTCACAACATCATTAGCCACTTCTTGTCATATTACCTTCCTCCCATTCCTCTCAAGAATCCTGCCTTCTGTCCGCAGCACATGCAGATCACTACAAGACTGAAGGAGAATGCAGCAGGCTATACTTCTTACACTGCTCTCTGCTTTCTTTTATTACCAATTTTCTCTAAAATTTCCACATAATTGCTGCATTGAGGTTGGTGTTTACATCTTTGCTTTGAAAGTTATCCATGACCTGTTTTTCACCAGTGCTTTGTCTTTGAGCCATTGGTAGCACTTTTTATGGAGCTAATAAAGCACACATGCTGAATCTCTTCTTTGGGCTTTTTACATTGAACCATTAAGTGAGCTGTTGGCTTTTCATTTTCTGTCTCTGAATTTGTTCACTTTAATTTATTTCATTACACACTTCAATTCTGTACATTTGAGCTCTAAGTTCTTGCCATAAACTCCATTTTCTTAAAAGCTTCATGGTATTCCCTGGCACCACATATATAATAAGCTGTGTAATGAAGTCATTATCTTCCATCACTAAAGCATTTATCTTTTAAAATCTCTCTGTAATTTTTTTTTAGTCATTCTCTCAAGTCATTTGGAATGTAAAACTTTAGTCCTATTTTGAATCTTTTCCTTCTGTGCTCTGTACATCTAGTTACCCATTGACGTTGGTAATGCATCTCACATCTGTGCCTTGCTTCCTGCTTCACCAAAATGGAACTAACCTTATTCCTCTCACGTGGACTATTTGTCTTCCAGACCTTAGTCTGTTTTCTCCAACTACTGTGTAAGACATCGCTGTTAGATTAATCTCTTATGTACATGTGCTGGTCGTTTCTTTGCTTAGAAACTTTCAGTCTTTGCATTACAAATTAAATCAAATACAGAGTCTGTAGGCTCATATTCCAGCCCTTCTGAACTCTGACTATAGCTAAATTTCCAGCTTTTTTCTATTGTTGCCCTGTGTGTTATAAAGTCGCTTGAGTAGCTTGTAGCCAAAGTGAGCAATTTGCTGTTTTGCAAAAATCAATCATAATTTTTCACCTTTAAGTCAAATGTTTTCCATAAATGTTTCTTATCTGTTGGTAAAATCTAGTTCAAATATTATCGCCTTGTTTCTGCCTTCTTTCATCAGACTTCAGCCTGGATGTAACCTTTCTTTTCTCTCGAGTCCCAGGCACTTTCTCTATAACCTTTGTGTGCTACATATCCATTCTACTTCTTTTATCATTGGTGTTTCACCTTTGTTTTCTCCATCTTTGTCTTGAAATTTCCTTAAAAACAAGGACCATTGGTCAATAATTTTTAAGTTTCTTAAAATTTCTGGCACATTTAGCATAAATTCAATAATTCAAATATTTTCATCCCAAGTGATATCTTTCTGCTTTTTAACCATTCTGAATTTTCTACATCCACTAAAAGTTATTTGTACTTTTAAAACAAAACTGTAAAAATATTAGTTAAAGACTTTGGAAATAAAGGTAGCTAAATATCTGCTACTGATACTGATGTAAAATTATTTTAAGTTTTATTTTTGTGGTACTGGAGAGCAAAATCAGGATTTTATGCCTGTAGGGCACATACTTTACCATTAAGCCATGTCCCCAGTCCTTTTTATTTTATTTTTCAACAGAGTCTGGCTATGTTTCCCAGGCTGGTTCAAGGTGGGACCTTCCTGCTTCAGCCCGCAAAGTCACTGGGATTATAGACTTGAGCCATTATGCCCAGTTGTTGTTGATATTTTTGTGGCTGAATTTACCATTCTGTCCTCAAATTAGAACATACAAATATTTTTTTTTGCTTTATAGAATGTAATTTAAAATTTTCTGTATTTTTATAAAAGAAAGCAATATTTATTTATTTATTTTTAAAAACTACCAGTATGGTTTGCTTTATCTCTTTGCTATAACACAGATTATTTATTTTTTTTAATCTAAACCTTCTTCTCTAAAAGTAAGAAGCTTGGAACACTGAAATCAGGTTGTGTTTTCTAAGGGTTCACAAGTGGAGAAGGGCATGTCATACACAGAGATAAAGTAATTCAAGAGACAATATTAGAGATAAAGCTCAAAAGAACAGAAGATGTGATAAAACTAAGGCTCCATTCCAAAGAGGCAGAGAAAAGTTAGGATTCTAGCATCAAATCTCATGAGGAAAAGCAGAAAGCTAACAGAACAAGTGCAAAAAGGATCCCTAGGAAGTTGCCCCTTTAAATGTGAAATAGTTGTCTGTGATAAAAGAAAAAAAAATTCTCAGTGTAATATAAAATGAAGATAATGGGAAACTTTTCTCTGCCATGTATATTATTCTTTCTCTTGCCACACTATAATTTATACTGATTGTGAGTGAAAATTAATCCATGTTTCACTTTTACCTGCAACCACACACAAACCTACCATTTTGTTAATTCCTGCAACTATTTAATTGCTTTATTATCAATCTTTTTATTTATTCAAATATCACAGTTTAGGGTCTCAGTACCTTTTATCTTAGCTTCTGAAGTTCATTAATGACTCTTCTCTTTGGCTTTAATCTCAACCAGCTCAAATGCATTCCATTACAGGGCTACCATATTTGTTGGTATAAGCCCCAAATGTGATATCACCCTCTTCTTGGGGCTGACCATGACCTCCAATGCCCTATGTCCATGCTCCTTAACATGGCTCACGAGACCCTTCTTGCTGGCCTCCAGCTTCATTTCTTCACATTAATGCTTCATCAATCAATAACTGATAATTTTTGATGAGTATTGTTGATAATTTCCTAAAAAAATGCTGACTCTTCTTTGTCTTTCTCCATTCTACTTCTCTACCCTCAATCCTCCTACTTTCCATTAAGCACTCTTGTCAGGCATTGTCCTCTTCATAAATTTCCTCTAACCACTCCATCTCTGTCACCCTATTTATTACTAGTCAATTTGTTGTCTCTTTCAGGACTATGAGTTTCTTGAGGATGGAACCTGTGTTTCATACCCTTATATCTCTAGTGACCAGCATGTACTAAGACTTCATGAGATAATAACTTAGTGAGTACGCAACAGAATTATGAATGGAAGCCAGAGTGAGAATAAAATTAGGGCTCCTAAAAATGAAAGTATGCAATGCTCAGGTATTTATCCCCTGGAAAGGGGAAAACAATGTGTCTCTACTTACTCTCCTGCCCTTAGCTTTTGCTGCTCTGGCATCAGAATCACACAAAAGTCAATATTTAATATTGTATGGAGATGAGTATTAGAAAAGGGAAAACACAAGTAAAATAGAAAGGTGGGGAAACACAAACCATGGTAAAGAGATAAGGAAAGTCATTATTAAATGAAGCTTGAGTCTAAAAAAATCCAGACATGTATTTATAAGAAATGTTGAATAAGAACAATGGGACTTATTTTTATCAAATCAGCATACTATGGACCTGCTATAGTCAAGTCATAGTGTTAGATCAGGATAAATAGATAAGAAATCATAAAGCACATCATCCTGTCTTTTCTAAGTTGCATTTCATTTAGGAGAAGAGGTGTAAGCCCGCATTAAAGTGGGTTTCTGTAACTGTGGTTCCCCTGGTGCTCTAGAAAGTGCCTGCCACATACATAGAAGACATTGAACAACCCGCACAACACATGTCCAGTAGGTGAACCATAGCTCTCAGAAAGGGAAAGCAGCATTACTTGGTAGGTATTTCATGATAAAAGATTAAAAAAAAGATGTTCATTATACATGAATACATACATGTCACAAAAAACTGCTAATCATACATTTGATTTTGAGGCAATAGCTGTTTGAAATACTATAATTAGACTTTAAACTTATTAAGGCTCATTTTTATGAATGTATTTTAAGTAATTTGAGATGCTAGAATATAGCTATAAGCAATGATTTCAGCTTACAGAAATATAGGAACTCAGGAACTTATAAAAATGAAGGATACATTATACTTTCAGACCCTCAAATACCCAAACACATACCCTATTGCTTAAAAATAGAAAAAAGTAAAATGCAATGGGAAAGAAAGTGAAAATTTTTTTTTATTCCTAATCAATTTAGGCTATATTAAGTTTTATTCATCTTATATACCAGTCTTTGTTTTAAATGTTGGAATACTTTTTTAAAAATCCCTAAGATAAAAAATGGTGATAAGGATTTCTCTTGCCTAAACTTTGAAAACTCTCAGAAAAAAATCTCACATAAAATTAGTTCAGTTAGTTGCAATTTCAAAAATACTGTATTGAAATAAATTCTCCTATTCATTTCTATGGCAGAAATTAGGTGATTTATCTTTGTCATTCGTTATAGACAAATTGCTAAAACAACTTTAACAAATAACTTCGTCATTCTTATTGTTCAAGCCCCAGTACGAATGTTGCCTCCTCAAGCAGGCTTTCCCTGAGATGCTCTAATTTAAATCAGCTCCTTTGGGGCTGGGGATGTGGCTCAAGCGGTAGCGCACTCACCTGGCATGGTTGCGGCCTGGGTTCAATCCTCAGCACCACATATAAACAAAGATGTTGTGTATGCTGAAAAATAAATATTGAAATTTAAAAATAAACAAATAAATTAGCTCCTTTGCAGTCACTGTCCATCACATAAGCCTTGTTGGTGTGTGTATATCACTCTTCTTGTTTTTCTCTTCAGGTTCCCTTGTTGTGTCTGATCTTCCATGTGAATTCAGGATTCAAACCAGCCAGGGCCTTCTCTTTTTTGATTTCTACCCTAACTCAAGACCACTGATAGTATACACTTAATATTTACTTGTTGGATACATAAATAAACAAAATGAAAATTAAATAAGGATCACATCCTTGGCCAAACATCCCAAAGAAGTGTTGATTTTTAGGGCTTGGAGAGCATTTTGTCAATAAAGCAGCAGACTTTGTATCATAAGAAAAACAATACTCAAAATGACAACGAGCTTTACTTACAGAAGTGACTGTAGATTTGACTCCCTGCATTATTTTTTTCTAACATGTTACAAAAAGAAGCTGGCATCTTTGTATTCCTCTGTAATTGTGTTAAGGTACACACTGTATGCCAGAACATTCTACTTTTTATGTAGTTGTTTTTACATTCTGTTTCCCTTCTCCAGGTTTTTGCATGAGTCACTTTGTGAAGAGTTAGCTTGGGGAGTGTGGTGGGGTGAAATTTGAAATAGAGTCCCATCATAAAAGGTTTATAAATATTCTAATGACATCCATGGAACACATAGGAAATACTTTTATTTCTTATTTTGCTGCTATGGTGTTTGTGTCCATTGTTTCCAAATTCAGATGTTGAAATCCTAATACCCAAGGTGATGGTATGAAGAAATGAAGCTTTTGGGACATGATTCTGTCATGAGGGTGGAGCTTTCATGGATGGGATTAGTGCCCTTATGAAAGAGATCCCAGAGAGATCCCTTGACCCTTTGCCCTAAGAACACACAGCGAAAAGATGATCATTTATAAATTGGAAAGTTGGCTTTCACTAGACAACAAATCTGCTGGCAATTTAATCCTAGAATTCTCAGCCTGCAGAACTGTGTCAAATATGTTTTCGTTGTTTGTGAGCCACCTGGACTCTGGTGTTTTGTAACAGCACCCCAAGTGATTAAGACAATTACTATGGCAATTTTGCATAGAGTGCTGCCAATGACTTATCAAACACTGGGGCCAATTACCAGTTTCAAAGCTAAGAAGTGAGAAACCTCAGGGTATCAAAGATTCATAGAGGCAGATGGTCATATCCAGTTCATCCTGCTCAAGGCCACACAACCTGCACACCTAGCTACATAGGAATTGCCAGCATTCAGGGAAATGATTGTAAAGTCATCTTAAAATATTTTCTTCAAGTATTCACCAAAATGCTAGGACCACAAAATAAAGGAAGAACTATAATTTTCATAGGAAAATCTATTTTTTTAGAATTAGACCTTTATAGGTATACATAGTCATTGGGTTCATCCTGCCAAACTCATACATGCATGGAAATTGATTTCAGTTCATGAACCCCCTATAATCCTCCCCCCTTTTCTCTGCCATTGTTTCTCCCCTCTCCCATTCTCTTTCCTCTACTCTATTAGACTTCCTTTCTCTCATCTATGAATTTGTATTTGATTATTTTTTCTTAATTTTATCCTCCAGCTTTCATATATGAGAGAAAATATTCTTTGAGAACTTTGAGTTTCTGAGTTTGGTTAATTTCACTTAGGATGATATTCTCCTTTTTTATCCATTTACAAAGAGAATAGCATAATTTCTTTCTTTTTTATGACTGAGTAGAATTCCATTGTGTGTGTGTGTGTGTGTGTGTGTGTGTGTGTGTGTGTATTCACCTGTGATCTCATTGATATGTGAGATGTGTGGCATATATATGTCACCAACTGCCTGGGCTGGCAAGATGAGCTAGGTTCAAAGGAGCTGGCTATATCAATAGCTAAGAAAATGACAAAGAAACTACACAGCACATGAACATGAGTTTCTAAGGTTGAGGACAGGACTGTTCAGTGACCCCAAGGATCAGCTCCATTCTGGGCAGCACTGGAAAGAGAGCATGCACCTGTATTCTTTTTTATTTTATAGAGGGGACACACATAAGAGAGGTTCGATGGAATGTTCTTCACCAAATAGGGTTTCAAAGGTGGAGACTTGCATTGTGATGTCTTGTGATCAGCAGATTGATTGACATCTTGGCAAGTCACACCCATCTCAGGTGCTATGTGGGATCACAGGCTGAGCTAGAGGAAAGAAATGCACATTTGTGTCTCACAGCCCAATCAGCGTGCAACACCAGACCAAGTCCCCTCATAAGTTCAAATGCACATAGCTTACACATACAGCCCACGGATTGCTCGTCTCACACACACACACACACACAAAATCATAATTACTTGATTTATTTTTCTATTCACAGGCATCTGTTTTGATTCCATTATTTAGCTACTATAAATTGTGCTGCTATAAACACTGAGGTGGCTGTGTTGCTATAATATGCTGATATTAGATGCTTGGGGGAAAAAAGGAGTGGGATACCTGGATATGGGGGGTTCATTCATAGTTTATTGAGGAACCTCCATACTGCTTTACAGAGTGGTTGTACTAGTCTGCAATCCCATCAAAAACATACAAATATACCTCTTCCCCCACAAACTTGTGAGCATTTATTATTGTTCGTGTTCTTGATCACAGTCATTCTTAGTGTAGTTTTGATTTGTATTTCCCTGATTGCTAGACATGTTCAACATTTTTTCATATATTTATTAGTCAATTGTGTTTCATCTTTTGGAACATTTCTGTTGAGTTCTTTTGGCCACGTCTTAACTGGGTTGTTTGGTTTCTTTGGTGTCAAGTTTTTTGAGTTCTTCGTATATTCTAGATATTAGTCCCTATTGGAGGAGTATCTGGCCAAGATTTTCTCCCATTCTGCAGGATTTCTCTTCACACTCTTAATCATTTCTTTTGCTATTCAAAAGTTTTTTCATTCTTTTTTCTTTAGGCATCCTGCTTACTGATTCTTAGTTTTTGGGTTTTTTTTAATTTTTTCCCTCTTGTGCTTTGAAGTTCTTATTAAAGAAGTCAATGCTAGCAACTATATGATGGATTGTTGACCCTATGTTTTCTTCTAGCAGTTGTAAAGTTTCTGATCCAATTCCTAAGTCATCGATCCAATTTGATTTGAGTTTCATGCAGGATCTAATTTGAGAATGGGCCTAATTTCATTTTTGCTTCAAATCTTCTTTGTCAGATATAAGAATAGCTATTCCTGCCTGTTTTCTCAGACCATATGCTTGAAATATTTTTTGCCATCCTTTCACTTTCAGCCTGTAAATGTTGTTGCCTGTAAGATGAGTGAGTCCCTTGTAAACAACATATAGTTAGACATTGTTTTATGATCCTTTCTGCTAATCTCTGTCTTTTAATTGGAGAATTGATATCATTGATCATTTATATTCAGTGTTAATATGGATAAGTTTATGGCTTTATGCGACTTTTCTATTTTATTCTTGTCTTGCTTCTTCTTTGATGGATTATTCTTCTGTTGAACTTCCTGTGTTTGTGAGCTTTGATGATTGTTCTTTAATTCCTCTGCAGTTTATATTTGAGTATCCTCCTTTATAGTGCTGTCTTGGTGCTCATGAATTCTTTTAGTTTATTCTTGAGGAGATTTTTTATTTCCCCCTCAAATTGGAAACTGAATTTTGCTGACTATAGTATCCATTGCTGGCAGTTGTTTTCTTTTATGGATTAAAATATTTCATTGCAGGCCCTCCTTGATTTTATGGTCTAAGCTGAGAAATCAAAAGAGAGTCTTATTGGTTTACCTCTAAATGTGACCTGATGTTTATCTCTGGAAGCTTTTAATATTATTTTCTTATTTTCTGTTAGGTATTTTGATTTTAGAAGTCTCAGTGATCTTCTTATTTGACTAGGTGTATTTAGGATCCTATAAGCCTCCCATATGTAGACATCTACCTGGTTTGTGATATGGAAACATTTTCTGTAACTGTGTCCTTGAAGGTGTCCTTTATGCCTTTAGTTTGTATCTCCATGTTCTCTTCTATCTTAATGATTCCCAGGCTTGGTCTTTTGAAGCTGTCTCATAGTACTTATATATTCTAGTCATGTTGTATAGTGTTTCCTTTTATTGCCTTTTGTGTACTCAACATCATATTGTCTGTTTTCTATGCCTGCATTTCTATCTTCAAGGATTTGAGGTTCTACTTTCAATATCATCTAATTTGTTGGTAATTTCAAGTGAGTTTTTAATTTGATTGATTGTGCTTTTCATTTCTAGGAGTTCTGCTTTTCCTTTCTCCACTATTTCTATATCTTTATGAAAGTGGTCTTCCATCTCCTATAATTTTTCTCAATTCCTTTCTTAGATCTTCCTTCAGTTCATTGGATATTTTAATAATCAGGTTGCTTTCTTATAATCTCTCTCTGGGTTTTCATCTACCTCACAGAGGAAAATCCTTTAAGATGGTACTCGGAAACTTGGCATTCTAAGTTATACCTATTATTTTATGGTGTATCTCTAATCTGTACTCTCTAGTTTCCCTGTAACTGTGTTTAGTCAAAATTTTGAGTCTGCAGAGAAGGGCTTCAGTAATTTCTAGTCTTCTAGTAATTTCAAATAATTCTGACTATGCTCCCAGTGGCCCAACCTTGGTTTTTCCTGGAGTCCCCACCTCTTTCTTTTTACTCCATCCATTTGTAGTATCCTCTTATTTTCCCCTGGCTGTGCAGAAATATATAATTTCATTGTTTTGGATAGTTGAGGATTTTCTCAGTGACACTTATAGATGTGTGTTCTTTCAGTACATAACAAACAGTGAATGAAAACCTGCTACTGATGGTCTCTTCAGTATCTTGGTCACCCTTTTAGTTCCAGGATAAATTAAATGCAGTTCCAGCACTAACTAGATGTATGACTTTGGACTATTTTCTTAACTTATTAGCAATTCATTTTCCTCATCTTGAAATATGAATGATGGTGTTAACAGCTACTTTATAGAGTTGTCATAAAGAATAAGCAAGCAAAATAAATTTTTAAAAAATTAGGAAAGTGCTTCACACATAGGACATACACAGCAAAATTTAACTCTTAGTGTTACTATCATTCAGTGCAGAATAAGACATAGTCCCAGCTCTCATGGCCCTTATAGTTTAGTGAGAGACAGACATTTAAATACTCAGAATAAGTACATAAAGGGGCAGAGAGGGTGATTCAATGGGTAATAGGCTAATATGTGTGAGACAACACATCCAGCTTCCTTGTATGTCCTATTTCCTTTGGAATTCATTCAAACAATCTGCTGATAAGCTCTCCCTTAATTTTAACAGCCGGCTTGCTAGAGACAATGCCTTAGCATAAAAACTTGACATTGAAATATTATAATCATAAGACTGATGCATGCTTTAATAAATGCTGGAAGTATATTTAAAAACAAAAGCTAATTAGAAAAATTCGGTGAACTATACCCCTTTGCTTATGAGAGCCTGTTGGAATGTGTACAAAGTAAGAATATCTATTTTTAACATGATCAGATTTTTACTGATTGGATTAGAGCAAGAATGGCAAACTTAAGAGTCAAAAAATTGGTTAATGTCCTTCTGAGCCTGTCTCCAAAGTTCAGAACTGATCTATTTTTAAACAATGGAGTGTGAAGAGCCATGGGCTGAAAATAGGTACAGATCATGTGTCCCAGTGGAATATAGAATGTCAGTATATTTCATTTTCACAGAACATGAATTGGGCTGAGAGTATAATCCTGTGCTTCTGACCTTTAATTTGTTGAATAGATTTTTATACGAGAAAGTGTCATTTGCATGGATATTTATTTAGTGTAATTCTGAATCATTTTTTAAAAGTACATAGTTGTTGATTTTTAAATGTCTTCTAAAATGCACTTAGTTAAAATGATCTAAAATAAGCTAGGATTATAGTATCATAAATTTATGTCAGCATCTTATAAGTTAACAGATATCCATGTAAAGGCATAAGTAACAAAAGACAAGAAACATTATATAAGTGGCCTTGCTGTAGTCACAGTGCTAAACAAAGAACTTGGGTCTTCTTTCTGTTGGCTGGGAGTTTTTTCAATGTACCCCTAAATTCTGGAAAAGAAACATAAAAACATATATTGATTTTTTAATGTGTACAAGACATTGATCCAGGAGTGACAGGAAAAGCAAATTGTAATATATGGTTTTCAAGTCTCAAAGAAAGTGCTTACTATATACTTGGACAGACTAAACATAAAAACATTAAGCAACAACAACAAACAAACAAACAGCAATGACAACAACACAAAAAAACATGGGGAAAATATAAAAAACCTCTACTAAATATTCAAAATATGTAGGAAGTCACTTATATCCCACCCAGGTTATGTGTGTGCAAGGGAGTAGATAACCATGGGAGGGATGGGCTGGCTGTGAAATAAAAGCCATGAAAGTAATATATCAAGAAATAAAGAAAAATGGCCATAATTATATATTTGCAAGGCAGGTGTGTGATAGATTGAGCCAACCAGAGGGTTGTCAAACAAAGAAATAGCCTGTGCTTGCTTTATTAATAATGTACAGACCAAAGGGGGTTGATAGGGATCTCCTTCCTGGGAGACCTGATGAGAGTGGAGATAAACAGGTTGTTTGTGCTTGGCAGGTTACACTACTCTCCGGAGACTGTGTTTGAACTTGGAGCTATGAGCTAGATTGGGACCAGGAGGATATGGACTTTCTCCAACAGAGGAATTTTACCCAGTAGTTCCCGGAAGAGTGGCTTCCTTGCCTTTAATGGCTGGAACATTGCCCATAGCTCACACATTGTTTAAGCACGACTCCCAACATTTATAGTTAATTGTGAGAGAAATGCATAATATGCATACTAACATTGTTGAGAACAGCCCATGCTCACCAAATCCTGGAGAAACTGGAAAAGCCTCAAAGAGAGGGTTTGCCCTGACTCTGAAAGCACAAGTGGAATTTGAATAGAACAAGAAGAGGATGAAAGATGATATTTGGGGTAAAGAAAGCAGGATAAATAAAATAAATATCTTTACTTCCAAACATGGTTTCTATTTCAGCTTCTCTTTGAACTAAGGAAGAGGGGAAATAATTTGAAAACTAAAAATCATTTCCTTCTACAGTCATTTAAGTTAGAATTTTAAATATGTGCAACTGCAAATTAAATATAAACCTGTTTTCATTGTTATAATTTTTTCTGTTGGGAAAATCATGCTTTTTCATAGTTATAATAACCATGAAGATTATTTTAAATGATTTTTGGAAAGGGAACTATACAATAGAACTGAAACTAAAATAGTTGGGAAAAACAAACACAAGAGCAACCCTGATTATTGCTAGCAAGTCAAGGCAGTCAGTGTAAACATTAATATAATTAAGATTAGGAAGATGTCTGTGCTTCACAAAGCTTGATTTTGTGTTGAATCTCTCTACTTTGAGCTCTCTAAATCAAAGAGAATACTGTCGTCTACAGTTTTAAATAAGAGTTATTAAAGGAGGATATGTGATACATTTATCTAGTTTATACAACCCAATTTTCTGTTGTTTAAAATACTCTCCCAATTGACTCATATACGTTTCATATTGTTCAGTTAAGCAAATAGTTGAGACATCTCACATTGTTTTATTTTGAAGCTTGCCTCAGCAGAATATAGAGCAAGATAACATTGTCACCTAAGCCTTAATGATGATGATGATGGTGGCAGTGGTGTTGGTGGTGATGTTTGGGATGGTGATAGAGAGGATGATGATGATATTGATTTTAAATATTCACTTTATGTAGAATAGGCTACCAAGTGTTGGGGTACTTTTCTTTTGATAACACTTCAATCATTAACTACTTATTGCAGAGTCACTAGGTGCAGATTGTTAAGATAGATAAACCCATGATAATATAATTTGAGAGTTCACAAAGAGTATGAAACATTAGAAAGATTGAAGTTCTCCATTCATATTGAGTGATGACTTAATATTTACATTTTGATTATTTGAAAATCAACTTCTCAAATAATTTCAAAAGGAAAGAAAAAATATTACATAACACCTCTAAAAAATACTTTACCTATTACAGCCATGTATAAAATTTATGTATCTCTAATATTAGTTATTACTGTAGGAAAAATAAATTTATTTTATTAAAAAACTACTAGTTTGGTTCTGTTCCTAGTGAGGTGTGTGTGTGTGTGTGTGTGTGTGTGTGTGTGTGTGTACTTAATTATCATGCTGTATAATAAGTAAGCTCAGTAAAGAACTCAGTGTGAAAAAAGTATTTGTTGGCATTATTTGTTTAATGTTTTCTGACCCTGGAGTTCTTAAAACTGATATTAATATACTTAAAGCAATGCTGTAAGCTTCTAAAGGGATCCTATAATTTTCTGACATAAATGTGAGACATTTAAACTTGATCAATTCTAAAGCTCTAGAAAGAAAAATCTCAAGAAAGTTAAGAATAATATCTCAAAAACTAATGATGAAGGGTAGAAATAATTGACCAATGGCTTAAATTGAAATTCTACAATACAAATTTTGTTTTCTTAGGAAAAGAAACAAATGTTCATATGGTTATATGAAATAAAAAAAGCTATAAAGGCATACCAAACAAAATTTAAAGTTTTATGAGAAAGACTTCTTGCTACTTGTACACATAGAAATTTCCTCAATATTCAAAAAGTGTTTTTAAGGAAGATTAAAAGATCATATGTGTGTGGGGGGGTGTGTATAAATTATTTGGGGAAAAATGTATTTTTAAATGAATAAGCACACATTAGCAGGGCAAAAAAAATCAATACCAAGAGACTTATTTAATTTATATGGTATAATCTATAAAACATTATATCTAGTAATAAGAATTTCTTCCATAGATAGTTCTTTGAATTAAAATAAGATGTGATTAAAAATGACTAATATGATATATTCTTGTTTGCTACTAATTTGTGTGGAGTTCAAATATATCACCAAGGTATTAAGTTTCTTAAACTAATAAGAAACCTAATCTGGTTTTGTTCTAATGCTTCATTTTTCATTCCATTCTAATAATTTCAAAACATATATGTTATATATAATACACATCAGGCCAATAAATTTATTTAGTTAAGTTGAATTTTTCATACAAAATAAATTTTAAAGTTTCAACACTTTTTAAATTTATCTGCAAATCACTTCCTTATGTTTGAGCAAATTTAATTTCTTAAATCAATACTAAGTAAACTATAGTGCTTGATTCTTTTCTCAAAATCTATGTATTTTGAGAAATACATAGATTAAATACAGAGTGGCATTTTGGATTCAATCCAGGAACATAAAAAAAAAATACAAGCAGAACGACTAATCAAACACGAATATAGTTGGGAGTTTCATAGTAATGCAGCAGTGTTGATTTCTTAGTTTAGCAAATGTCTCATGCAATAGAAGACACAAAACTTTGAATAACTTCCATGAAGAGCATATGAGAACACTTTCTATTGAGTTGCAACATTCTGTAAATTTATAATCTTTCCAAAGTAAAAATTTTTTAACAACTGTGTATGAATGTGAAAAGAGGATGATCTTTGTTCTGCTACCAGAAATCTCCTTGACTCTTCCAACTAATTCTGTCAAGTTAGATAATAACATGAGTCTCTCAAGGTTGTTAGGAAGATTAAATTAGATACTATGCATACAAGAACTCTACAAACCATGTCACTAAAAAGTTATTAATTCTATCTCAATTCTTTCTGGATGACAGGTATCTATGACTTTTAGATTATCATGGGAAGATGAAAATTCATATATTTTTCCCAAAGGATGTACAGTGTAATACAAATTAAGTACCAAATTAAAAAAAAAACTCTTTAGAATAATTAATTTCTGCATGTTTTAGTAGGTACTGTAAATCTTACAAAATAGTTTGTTTTATAATCATTTGTTTTTGAAACTTCCCAGGCCCCATTTATGTTGGACAATGATGTCCATTTATTTTAAGAAGGAATTTTTTCTTACTTTCACTGAATCAAGCAGATAAAAAGCAATGGAATGGATATTGCAATTTGCATTATTATAATGTCAGAGATACAAACTACTATGCCTTCTCCTTGATTTTTGCTAACAATGTCCATCTTTAGTACCAGTCTTCTACTGAGTATCATCATTCATTTCTAAGACTTTAAAAATTAGTTCCATCTTAAGATTATATGATTCCAATTCCATAATTTCTTGAATAGGCAAACTTACATGGACCAAAAAGAGAATAAGGCTTAGCAGGTGTTGGGAGAGGGGAACTGGGCAGTTTCTTGTTTAATGGTCTTAGAGTTTTGACTGGGGATGATGAAAAACTTTGAGGCGTAGGTAGAGGTAGATTCATAATATTGTGAATATACTTGTGAACTGTATACTTCAGAATGGTTAAAACTATAAATATTATGCTCTGTATGCTCACCACTATTTTAAAAGCTTCAGAAAATGCATCTAGTCTTGCATCTCTAATCCTGATCTCCAGAGCCATTTCCATCTGCCGGCAGTTCCTGTCGTCAGAATGCCAGCAACGTTCACACTCAATACATCAAAGCAAAATATCCTCCTTTTACATAAGTTTCTATTTTGAATTGATTTCTCCCCACACTGAAGAACTCAGAAGGCCTTGAAATGTGTAGACAGTCCCACACCCACTCAGAGTGACCCTCACCAGATTGTTTATTTCACTCTGCCATGGCAGCGCTTTGAGAACAGTGCTACTGCTATGTTAGGGCAGACCTCCAGAAGGGGCAACTTGGTGCTTCCTGTCCCACTTTTACAAGCCTAACTTATTATACTAGTTTCTAGGGCTGTCATCACAAAATACTGCAAACTGGGGGACCTAATAGAATCCTATTTTCTCTCAGTTCCAAAGTCCCGAAGGCCAAGATAAAAGCTTTGCAAGCCTGACTTCCTTTGTTCTCTTCTTGGCTTCCAGATATGCACCTTGTCGCCGTCTTTTGCATCAGTGATGCCTTTTTTGAAATTTCCTCTTATCAGGACATAATTCTAATGGCTTTATTTTAACCTAATCACTTCTTTGTTCTTATTCTAAATACATACTGAGGTTCTGGGTTTCAATATACCAATAGAGGAGGGACAAAAGTCAGCCCCTAGCAAACGCCAACATGTTCAGTGCTTCATTAAAATATGAGTAAAATGAGAGATAAATGAGTGTTTAATTTGCCTTAAGGAGGCTCGCTTGGCTTTAGGTTCTGATAGGCTTACTTCTGTAAGTTCATATACTCAACCCTGTTGTGAAGAAGCATTTCCTGTTACTGAAATGTTAATGATGAAAATGTGAACTTATGTGGATTATGCTATGCAATCTTAAATATAAGTACTTACCAAATTCTCCAGATCACCTTCTCTAAGAATTAAGCCTTTAATCCACTGTAATATCTGGTGGTCCTTTTTTAAGTATAGTTTTTTTAGGTCAGCAAACTTCCAAACACCTGTCTGCTGTATTTAACAGTTCACATCAACCTGCTTTTACCCTATCAAGGAGGCTTAACTCCTATTCTACAATTTATTCTTATACTCTGTTATAGCTGGAGAAAAATTATGTTGGAGATTTTAGAGATAAAATTATTGAACTTCAGACCACCTAGTGGGATGGAGACACAAAGTATCCACTGAACACTCTTCTTGTCAACATACAAACATACAGCTCCTGGATTTAAGTTTTTTTTTTTTTTTTTAATTTTCTGTGTGTGTGTGTGTGTGTGTGTGTGTGTAGTCTTTTTCTACCTTTCCCCCTCTTCCTTTATAATCAAATCTAAGTGAACATTAATAATCTTATATCATCTGTTCTCACCCTACATGGTACTTTAACTAAGCAACATATTCCTAAATTCCCAGTAACACAAAGCAATTCGACTGTCCTAAGACTAACTTAATTTTAAACTTCATTTACATTCATATTGTAAAGTTTAAATAACTCAAAGCCAAATTAGATGTATATGAGCACTGTAACCACAGAAAATATACATCCCAAAATTGAGTTTGCTCTGATTTATGCTTTATAAGTGGGCAGATTTCATATAAGCCATTTAGTCATACTTTTTTCATTTACATATGAGAGATTTTAGGCTTATTGCTCTGACTCATAATTTGAGACTATTAAGCTAGCAATTAATGATATAGTTGGGTTCAAAAGAAGCAATGGTGAAAAATTATAAAGCCTTCCACTATTTAAAAAAGTCATTGCAGTTTATTTTTCTCTCTCCCAGTGGGGTTTTTAAAATATATTATGGTTAACACAAGATAGAACATTATGTGGTCATTAAAAAGAATGGCAGTGAAGAACATGTCACTACACAAGAAATAATTTGTTATAAAAGTGGAAAAAAAGGAAGCTAATTGGTAATACAAAAGCTATCCTTGTTTAGCCTTCATTATGAGATGCAAAATAAATAAAATTAAAATTCAGATCCTTATATCAATTTATCAATCTTTCATTTTCTACTTTTAACTCATAATTCCAAAAATAGATATTAAAAGATAAGTATTTCTTACCTCTGTAGTTTATTACATCATTTTTGACATACAAATTATTTAGGAGTAACAGTAAAAGCTGTCTTGAAAATGTAACATAGATTATCCCAACTAGAGAAATAGCTCATTGTAAATTTTCCTTATTAGAGACATAGAAATCAAGAGAAATGTTTTAAGAAATTGAAGCCTGTACCTTTTGTGTTAGTGTTGGGATAGATTTTCTTTAGCTAAAAATTTATTTTTATTCTTTTTAGTTATATACATGATATTGTGTCTATTTTCAAAACATGTTTAAGACATTAAAAAACTACTTATATGGGCAGATTTTTTAATGTATAAAATGAACTGTCTTGCCTTTAGAAGACAAACCACCAGATCAATGTAAGCCAGTTGGAAATGCTGAGGGAAAAAAAAATTGTTTTTCAAACTGATCCATGTGTTTCCTTTAAAACAACAACAAAAACCTCAAAAGTAGAATGTATATGTAATTTACAATCTACTTTCCAAATTTTTATATCAAGAAAGAGGTTTAGTTTGAGTCATACTTTATTCCTTGACTTTGGCCAAATCCTGTTTATTATTTACAACTATGCTAAATCTGTACACATCACTCCCTCCCTCAACTAACAGTTAGGCTTCCAGATACTTACTTATTTTAGAAACCATGGTTTTCACACTTGAGTGCTTAAGTAGAGATCTTGAGTCATACGCCCTAAAGATTTAGATTCAGTAAAGCTCTGTTACTGCTCAAGAATTCACATCATGCTGCGATGAGCACCCCTATGAAGAAAAACTTAAGTGTTGGACTCCTCATCATTCAGGTCAGAGCTATTCTCCTGGGGCTCAAACAACTGCTCAGAGGCTGTAGAAGCACCGCAAAACAGAATCTGTATCTCCAAAGATGGATATTTTGTTTTACTCATATTTACATTTTTTATTTTTATTTTTTGTCTCATAAGCTTTATGTAGTGATCTCTGAGGTTATAACTGCAGAAGATACCCTGATAGCGTTTTAGTGAGGTCTCTTAGAAGTAACTTTACCTAGCCATTTCCTATTGATTTATTCTTCCTGGAAGTCTTAGAATCTAAATCTTATGTTTCCAAACGTCAAACAAAATAATGTTTTATTAGTCTATGGAAGTTTCGAGTTTATTTTTAAGTTATAAATAAGTATTGAAAATTTATGCCTCTTGTTTGCCTTCCTGAATTCTTCAATAAATAAAATATTTAACTTGAAAGTTTATAAAAGTGCAGAAGTGCTTTCTACCATTTTCCTTCCAAATCCTTCTACATATAATATGATACTTGTTTTAAAGCAGAACCTACTGTCCAATGGGAAATGTAAGTTGAATGATAAACATGTTTTTCAATTTTCTAGTAATAACATTAAAAACTAAAGAGAAATGTGAAGTATAATATTGTTAACTAAGTATATCCAAAGTGTTATAATTTCAATGTACAATCTGTGTAAAAATACCATTAGAGAAATCATTTCTATTCTTTAGTTTTTTGGTAGTAAGTCTTTATACTCTGGTGTGTATTTTTGTACTCACAACACATCTTGATTTGGATGCTAAGTTCTTCTCAGAAAAATCTGTATATAGATCTGTATATAGATTTCATACCACTTATAGCTGAAAAAGCAAATCCATTTTTCCAAATTTTCCCAAACATGACTAATCATTTTCTGATAACTGAACTTTCTGCTTGAATGGATTAATATAAAATATATTGAAATTTTAGTGTTTCAGTCATGATAGCCACATTTGAAATGGTCAGTAACTCCATTTGATCAGCGACTGCCACTGTAAGCAATGCTGCTCCAAAAGCCTACTTCCAAATGTGGACTTGGCTTCCTAGATGTAATTTGATTTTGACATGCTGCAACCTCCTTGCCACACATTTGGCTCATGTGTAAGCTAATAATGTAACTATTTTATTGGGTTGTTATAATTAAATGAGAAAACACAAACCATTCAATAAACATTAACAATCATTGTCACCATGGTCTTAATGCTCCATATAGACAGTACCCTCTGATGAAAATGGTCCTTTGAAAATAGAGTGGAAGCTGCCATCTGTCACATAAGACATACAGTATGTGGATATTTGTATTAACTTCACCAGGGCCAGGGCAGCTAAAGGAAGAATATTACCACTTGTTAGGAGTTCTAGTCCCCAGTTTTACTTTTCCAAAGTATTGTCTTATGGATATCCCAGTCACTAGTGCCTTCTTTTTCCCTTCTATCATTTTTGACTATGTCACAGAGTTATTAGAGGAAATTAATTCATGTTGACTGGGATGTTTGTTCACCAAAATCATTATGAATCACTTAGTTATGCATGAAGATCTCATTTGTTTTCTTTTGTATTGACCTTTTATACTAATTTTTTGGTGAGACACAGAGGAAATGCTTCTTATGATACATAAATGAGCCTTGATAATTTAAAATATAGTTTATTTTATACATAGAATAATGTATTTTTTAGTTCCTGAAAAAAATTAACTAATTGTTAAAGTAGCTATTTTCCAAGAAAACTTGGAATCATATATAATAAAACACAAATGTTTTAATGTAAATTTTGTTTATTATCTAGAACTATGTAACTTAAAATAATTCTGCAAGAGTAAACCTATAGCAATTAAATAATGTTTTATGAAAATATGCAGACTGCATATAATATGGTATTAAAAATTGGTTAAAATGTGAATGACCTAGAAGTGTTACGCTTCTATGACTTGGATACTGATAATGACAAGTCCCTAGGGTCAGGGTGAATGAGCATGACACTTTCTCTTTAGCTCTGTGGCCTGGGCAATGCACTTCCTCACTTCAAGGGCCATTTTCTTCATCTGTAAATGTTGGAAAATAAGACCAAATGCAAGCTTTTTCTTAGTTTGTTTTTTCCCAAGAAAGAAATGAGAAATAAAACATGAAGTACTAAACTCAAAATGGATACTTAATAAATTATATTCCCTTCGTCTTTCCTACATCTCAAACTTGTACTCAAATTACAGTATTCCTTGGGGGGATACTTAGGGATAAGTTGACATACCTATCTTTGAATAAACAAATATCCAGAATATTTTAAAAAAATAAAAGACATAGTCAAGCCATGAGGAAGATTTTCAGCTTGTTCAGTGTCCTCTATTGTTCAAGAGAAGAATTCCCCCCCACCCACCCAAACAATGAGTTCTGGTCTCTGTTGTTATTGCAGTTCCTTGCTTAATAGACCAAAGATATCAAATGCGATTGCCTTAAAAAGCCGGTCAAATACACTAAATGTAGGGAGTAAGAAGATATTAAATATATATATATGTATGCATTTAAATGCAAATTTTTAAAAACTGTTGCTCTCAGGAAATAAGAGTCAAAGCCAATGCTATTAGTTTGCTACCTATCAGCAAATGTCCAGACAGACTCTCAAAATGTATAAAATTTAAAGAAGTAATTTATGGTTAATATCTAAAACTTTAGGGTTTGTGGTGATTCTAGACAGTAATCATAAAGTGGCTTCTCAGAATACAGCAAAAGCTTAATTTTTCAGAATCCATTCAACCCCAACTCATGAAACCACACTGCCTAACAAACCACTCTTCTTCCTCTTAGAAGTGTGTGGTCAAGGAAGATTACTTAATATCTTCTATAGAATTTCTAAGATGTAGGATTGCTGTGAGAATAAAATAAGTTGATATTTTTTAACAGGAGCAATAACTGAAACCCAGAAAGAAGTAAGAAAACATTTTTTTTTATTACACTTCTTGGAATGATTTCTGCCTTGCAGAAGCGCCTAAACATATCCAGTTATCTTTTAATTATACCTAATTTGGGCTACTGAATTGGAAAGGAAAATGGAACATTAGAGTACTCCTATATAGGATATTCTAGAAGATGGAGTGTCACTTGAAAAGGATTTGACTATATGCATTTACTCATGTCTAAGTCGCTGTAGAAGTCTAGGTGTGGATGCCTTTTGAACATCTGTCTCAGTTCTCAGAAGGAAACTCTTATATGCTCTGCATAGTCTAAAACCATGGGGTGTTGGAATATAGGAATTCAGCAGTGTAACAACTGATCTATTTTGTTTCGATTTCTGTATGATTCTTTTGTGCTATCATGGTAATTATATTTATAACTGCCATGTTTAACTCATTTTAGAAATACACTATTTAGAATAATAATATTGTTGTAGATTTGAGCCGAATTAGATGTTTCACAAAATTGAACTTTCCATAGTGATATTTAGGTTATCAATATAGAATTATAGTGCTAGCAGGAACCTTAAAATATAATAAGATGTTGCTTAAACTTTCCTAGGGTATCATAATGTATATGATTGTGAAGTACAGATTTATGGGTAAAAAATCATTCTAAACATTCTTTCCTGGTTGGTATAAAGTTAAACAAACTGGGAAAAAAATTACCCAACAAAACAACTACACTACGAAAGGACAACCCACAGATGAGGCAAAGACAGTGTAGTGCATGTTCCCACAACAACTCTTGCCAAAGATATAAAAATAACTGAAGTAGAAAAAAAGGGAGAAACTCTTTTTTTTTAATAGTCAAGACTTATTTATTATCATATGCTTGAAAATATGTTATATCCTATAAACATAAATTTGGGTTATAGCATCTGTATGGAAATATGATTCTCTTTTACTTATAATCTGCTAATGCAATTATTGTTCAGAAAAAAAGATAATTTCTGAGCTATATTACAAACTATACCAGAGATTCAGTCCAGGAACACTTAACCACTGAGCCACATCCCCAGCCCTTGTTGCAATCCTCTTGCCTCAACCTCCTGAGTCCCTGAGTATTCTTTTTTTTCTTTTTTTTAAAATTGGTTGCTCAAAACATTACAATGATCTTGATATATCATATACCATACATTTGATTCAAATGGGGTATGAATTCTTATTTTTACCACATGTAGTACAGATTGTAGAATCAGATTGGTTATACAGCCACATTTATACATACTGCCATACTAGTGTCTGTTGTATTCTGCAACCTTTCCTATCAGGGAGAAACTCTTGACTTGGTACTTCACAGAACAGGATGTTCAACTGACCAACTGGCTAAGAAAATGTATATGATATTACCCATGGGGAAATTCCATCAAAACTACAAAAAGTAAAAAGCAAAATAGTAACATATCTTTACATACCCCCAAGTGGCTAAAATTCAGAAGAATGATAAAATCAAATTTTGTCATGGATCTTGACCAAATGAAACTTTATATATTGCTGGAATGAGAGCAAAATAATAATCATCTAGGAAAACTTTTAGGGCTACCTTACCTTAAACATATGCTTAGTCTATTAACTAGAAAACCCACTGTAACACATAGAAGAGAAAAAACAAGCATATGACTTGAGAATGTTCATTACAACTTTATTTTATTAGCTTACACCTTGAAACAACTCAACTATAATGAAAAGCAGGATGTATAAGTATTATTATGACATGCCCAAATAATGAAATACAGCCAAAAATTTTTAAAAAATGAATTTCCAACAGACCACCCATGTGTGATCATATTGACATAATGTTGAGAAAAAGTATCGAGAAATAAGACTACATAGCAAGTGATTTTAGTTAGATGAATTTGAAAAACACAAAGCATGTTACAGTGATAGAAATCAGAATAGCTAAAACCTCTGGGATTGGCTGAGCAGGATCCAACTGGATCTGGATCTGGGAGTGACACAGTTGTATAGATTTAAACAAATTCACTTAAGATTTGTGGACACTTAAAATGTACACATTTATCTAGGTGCACCAGTGGATATCTACAATCCCAGCTATTTGTGAGGCTAAATCAGCAGATTAGAAAATTCAAGACCAACCTAGGAATTTTAGGTAAACCTAATTTCAAAATAAAAAATGAAAAATGACTAGGATGTCACTCAGTGTAGAATGCTCCTGAGTTCAATCTCCAGTACTGGGGGAAAAAAGTGTGAAGGTAACTATTTCTATGTTGTATCTAAGAAAAAACCTTCCCACACTATGACCAAACAATGAATGTGAATCACCCTGCCATACTTTAGCAAAATAATGGGAAGAACTCTGAAGACAAAGGCATTCATATCTGAAATAAACTGACATTATGTCAAAATAAGAGCAAAGTCAGGTTCTTTGTTGTGGTTTTATTGTCATATAGATCATTTTTAAGAGATGAAAATTTATTTAAATTCTTAGCACTATTCTGTAGCAGGATTAGTGCTTTCTATATAGCAAAAAGCATCCAAAAGTAAATATTGGATGTGTGTGTATCTGTGTGTGTGTCTGCATGTATGCATGCATGTGTTTTAGAAGTTTTGAATGACTGTTCAGTTTACTTGAATAGCAGGGCCCAGGAAAATCCTACATTAAATTATTTGTTTCATATAATCTTTAAAATACCTACTCAGCTGGGTATAAGTGATGCACACACACTTGTAATCCCAGCAGCATGGGAGGCTGAGGCAGGAAGATAGTGAGTTCAAAGCCAGCCTCAAGAATGGGGAAGCACTGAGCAACTAAGTAAAACCTTGTCTCTAAATAAATACAAAATAGGGCTAGCCATACGGCTCAGTAGTTGAGTACTCTTCAGTTCAATACCAATTACCCACCCCACCTCCCAAAAAAATACCTGCTCAACTAATATAAATATATTTACACTTTGGGTTTTAACTTAGGATATTCTGGATAACATTTTTTTTAAATAACTTGAGATATTAGAGGGAATAATCTGCATCACTTCCCAAAGCATCTGAGTGTGTTTATTTGGCTTTCCAATGTTTTGTTTCCAGCTAGGAATTTTAGAACTTAGTTGGCAAGCTCTGAGGGAGAAAATACTCTCCAGGTGCCAAGACGGCCAGCCTGTTCTTTCTGGGCAATTACTGTTCTGTCTGAGCTTTTCTTCAAAAGAATAAATGAAGCTGCAAGCCTCATGCAATTTACTGTGTGACAACTTATTCAAAGACTATTTCAGAAATACATTCTTTGCATTTGTTTAGACAGCACACTTAAAACATATTGTTCCTTTTATATGCAAAATATCCTCTATGGATCATGACACTTGTCATAATTATCATCAGTTAAGCAAGTCCACTCTCAAGAACCTAATAAATAGTGTATTTACTAAATGAATTTTCTTTACACTAAATATTTATTGTCATTTATTTTATATATTTTTGTTTTTAACTTACATAGTTCTTATTGGTTTACAATAATTGTTAAAATAGTGAATTTCATTGTGGCATATTTGTGCATGCATATAATATAATTTGATCAATTTCATTCCCCAGTACCCTTTCTTTCTCCTGCTCCCTCCCCCAATATTTTCTACCAAAATATCTTCCTTTTGTTTACATGACTTCTTTTTTTTCCTTTTACACCTTTCTCTAACATATATAAGAAAAAAATTGGCATTTGCCTTTATGAGTTATTGTAGCTTATTTTATCCAAATAATTTTAAAAATAATAATCTCATGTATAAATTAATTTCTTAATGTGAGCTGATTTTGAAATTTTAAGAAGAGATGAAATCAGTAAACTTAGAAATCCATTCTTTTGCTAGTTGACAACTTAAAATATATTAAAATAGAAAATACATTGGTACTATTTAAGTTATGTGATAATATTTCTTTAAGGAAGAAATTTCTTCATTTCTGGTACCTTTGATGGAACAAAATAAATTTCCTACTTTGAGATGATTATAGATTTTTGTGTTTGTAAATATATATATTGAAGAGAAACATATGCTCATGGGTGAAAATGATAAGATACTCATATAATGTTTTTTGTTCTTAATGGTTTAGCTGAGCAATAGAAAGAGATACATTCAGCTCCTTGGTATTTGTTATCATACTGCATTATGAGTGTTTTCAAATATTTACTAATAAATCTTTTTTGACCTTGCTTTTAGATAAGTGTTTAAAGAAAATGTGCTTTAATCCCAAGACAAAATACCTCTTTTATTTTTATAAAAACTAGCGACTAGGACTGGGATTATGGCTCAGCGATAGACATCTTGCCTCACATGTGTGAGGCCCTGTTTTTGATCCTCAGCACTACATAAACATAAATAAATAAAAGTATTGTGTCCAACTACAACTAAAAAATTAAAAAAATTTAAAAATTCTAGCGATTACATCTTTAATAAACCTTTTTATTTTAGAATACTTTGTGTTTGCATAATAATACAAAGATCTTATTTACTACCTACTTTACTTATTTTTATAGAGTGATACTATTTACCTCATACCCAATTTCACCTATTTTAATATCATTATTTTATTTTAGTATGGTACATGTGCTGTAACTATTTTTTTATAATGCCCTCCCTCATTACAGATCAGTGTCCACTGATCAGAGCAAAACAATTGGCCTTTGGTTTTTTGGGATTGGTTTACTTTGCTTACCATGATATTCTCCAATTCCACCCATTTACCTGCAAATTCCATAATTTTATTCTCTTATGCTGAGTAATATTCCATTGTGTATATATACCACAACTTCTTTATCCATTCTTCTATTGAAGGACATCAAATTTGCTTTCACAGTTTAGCTATTGTTAATTGAGTTGGTATAAACATTGATGTGGCTTCATTATTATAGTATTCTGTTTTTAAGGCTATTGGGTATAGACTGAAGAGTAGGATAGTTGGGTCAAAAGGTGGTGCCATTTCATTTTCTAAGGAATCTTCATACTGCTTTGCAGAGTGGTTGTACCAATTCCTAGTCCCAACAGCAATATATGAGTGTGCCTTTCCCCCCACATCCTCACCAACATTTATTGTTGTTTATAGTCTTGATAACTGCCATGAGATGAAATCATAGAATGGTTTTGATTTGCATTTCTCTAATTACTAGAGATGATGAACATTTTTTCATATATTTGTTAATCGATTGTATATCTTCTTCTGAGAAGTGTCGGTTCAGCTCCTTAACCCATTTATTAATTTTTTTTTGGTGTGAATTTTTTTGAGTTCTTTATATATCCTAGAGATTAGTGCTCTATCTGAAATGCATGTGGCAAAAGTTCACTCCCCAAATGTAGCCTTTCTCTTCACCTCATTGATTGTTTCTTTTGCTTAAAGGAAGCTTTTTGGTTTGAATCCATCCCATTTATGGGATTCTTGATTTTATTTCTTAAACTTTAAGAGTCTTGTAAAGGATTTCAGGGCCTAATCTGACATGATGAAGACTTGGGACTACTTTTTCCTCTATTAGGCACAGGGTCTCTGGTCTAATTCCTAGGTCCTTGATCCACTTTGAGTTGAGTGTTGTACATGGTGAGAGAGAGAGGTTTATTTTCATTTGGCTGCATATAGATTTCCAGTTCTCCTAGCACCATATGTTGAAGAGGCTATCATTTCTCCAATGCATGTTTTTGGCTCCTTTGTCTAGTACGAGATAACTGTATTTATGTGGGTTTGTCTCTGTGCCTTCTATTCTGTACCATTGGTCTACATGTCTAGATTGGTGTCAAATCCATGCCGTTTTGTTACTATAGGTTTGTAGAATAGTTTAAGTTCTGGTGTTGTGATGCCTCCTGCTTCACTCTTCTTGCTAAGGATTGCTTTCAATATTGTGGGTCTCTTATTTTTCCAAATGAATTTCATGATTGCCTTTTATATTTCTATAAGGAATGATGTTGGTATTTTAATTGGAATCACATTGAATCTGTATAGCACTTTGGGTAGTATGGCCATTTTAACAACATTAGTTTTGCCTATCCAAGAGCATGGGAGATCTATCCATCTTCTAAGATCTTCTTCAATTTCTTTCTTTTTGTTCTGTAATTTTCATTGTAGAGGTCTTTCACTTCTTTTGCTAAGTTGATTTCCAACTATTTTTTTTTTGATGCTATGGTGAATGGGATAGTTTTCCTAATTTCTCTTTCAGATGATTCATCACTGATGTATAGAAATGCATTTGGTTTATGGGTATTAATTTTATATCCTGCTACTTTACTGAATTCGTTTATTAATTCTAGATGTTTTCTGGTAAAGTTTCTTGGATCCTCAAATATAGAATTTTGTCATCATCAAATAATGATAGTTTGAGTTCTTCTTTTCCTATTTGTAGTCCTTTAATTTCTTTCATCTTTCTAATTGCTCTGGCTAGAGTTTCAAGGACTATGTTGAATAAAAGTGGTAAAAGAGGGTATCTCTGTTGTGTTCTAGTTTTTAAAGGGAAAGCTTCCATTTTTTGCATATAAAATGATATTGGCCTTAAGTTTAGCATAGATACCTTTTACAATGTTGAGGTATATTCCTACTATTTCTAGTTTTTCTAATATTTTGAACAGATGGGGTGCAGTATTTTGTCAATGCTTTCTCTGCATCAATTGATACAATCATATTATTATTCTTATCTTTAGTCTATTGATGTAATGAATTGTATTTACTGATTTCCTTATGTTGAACCAACCTTGCATCCCTGGAATAAACCTCACTTGATCATGGTGCCAAACTATTAGTATGTTCACAGTAAATGAATGATATATACTGAGGCATTATTGTTTGACTCTGAACATTATACAGATTTTCTTGGCTTTTATTAAATTTTCTTTTTTCTGTCCCAGAGTTGTATCAGGAAATGACATTACACAATCATCACGTCTCCTTAGTTTCCTCTTAGCTGTGACAGTTTTCTCAGAATTCCCTTGTTTTTGATCATATTAACAGACTTGAGTAATGCTGGTCAAGATTTGTGTAGAATGGGCCTCAATTGGGACGTATTGATGTTTTCTTCATGTTTAAACTGGTTTAATGGACATTGGGAAGAACACCACAGAAATAAAATGTCCTCATTATGCCATATGAAGGTACACATAATGGGCATTAGTTATCACTATTGATTTAACATTGACAATCTTGTTTGAAGTGGTATTAGCCATGTTTCCCCACAGTAAAGCTGTGCCTTCTCCCCTGTTCCTTCTTGTGCTCTTTAAAGGAAGTCACTAAGCTCAGCCCACGCCAGAAGAATGGGGAATTGTGCCTCACTTTCTTCAGAAGGAAGTCTCTATTCAAGATTTGAACAGGAAGTTTATCTAGTCTAATTTATTTTGTCACTTCTCTCTCTCTGTATGGGCCCTTGGTTATTCATTTTATGCTCTAGGTTTCATCTAATGTTATATGATGTGGTTTGTTTCTCAAAGTGTTTCAGCTTTGACTACAGGTACTCTTTCAGCTGACCCCAGAGTCCCTATGAAATGCTCTCAGCTCCATGGACTTTTGTTGCTGGTGTTGATGTTTTTATTTGTTTGTTTGTCTTTGATATGCCTATACTTTCTGCTGCTATAAGATGCTGCAGTAAAAAAAAAAAGGGATTATATTTTTTTAAAAAAAACAACAATATCTTAAATGCCTTAGTAGTTTGGAGTACTTTATGATTGTCAGGACATCATCAAGTGAACTTTCTTCAATTTAATCCAGATAGATGATACCTGGAGCTCAAGCCATTAATATGATTGTTTCTACTAAACTAATACTCAAAAGTACATACGCTAAGTACAAAAAGCAAACCCCCAAACCAAAACAAAAACCCAAAGGTCAAATGTTTTTGCTGATATTTGGAAGCTAAACCACAATAAACATGGTAGGACAAGAAAAAGAGAAGTTCAATAGATTAGACAAAGGGGAAGAAAGGGAAGTTGGGCAGGAAAGACAATAGAATAAATTTAACATAATTTTCCCATGTGCACGTATGAAAATATGTAAAAGAAAAGATTTTAGAGCCAAAGAAGTGTGTCTCATTTCATATTTCCCTATAATTTGTTTTTGATGATTTATGTTTTCAATCAAACACATTCATGTGGAAGTAAAAGTTCTATAGAGAGAGGAAAAGAATGAATTGATTCCTTCAAACAAAAGTAATAAAATTAAATTACCCTGGCAATATTATAAGCATAGCAATTTCAAGTGATATATCTGAATATATATACCATATCCTATAAAGTTATGTAAAGAAAGATCAGTTGAAATATTATGAAAATATTTCCAATTACTTTCTAAAATAAAATGTAAGACAATAGTGAAGTGAAAAATTTACATAATCCAAATCAAAGAACATATATGAAATATTTTCCATTTTATTATCACTTGAACACTTACTTCTTCTACAATCAAATGTATTTTCAGTTTCCCACATGATATTATTCTGTCATTTCACATGTGAGAGCATGTGAAATAACCAATTTTTCCGCAATTTTTTAAATGACATTATCTCTAAATCTTTAATTCCATTTCACCTTTAATTTCCCTGTGTTTTTTTCCTATAAAGTTATTTTGAATGGCAGAAAGGATGTCTTTCATATATATGAGGCTTATTCCTCACAACACTTGCTTGAGAAAGCAGTGTGAGAGTTTGAAGGTGACTATTTCCCAAAGAGAATAAAACTAATCTTTGTGAGCACATTTTCCCCCAGTTTAGGACTACCCTCTCTCCCTCCCCCTTCTTTTCTTCCTTTTTATATCATTTGCCTGCATATTTACTGAGCACTTATTATGGGCTGAACATTATGACAGTCACACACCTTATACCCCAACTGTTTAGCACCAGATAAAATAGATGATTACAAATCACCACAGACACAGCCAATCATTGAGTTAGTATGAATTACCCAGGATAAGATGCTGCTACACAAATACCACATGTAATATCTTTCTCTTGTCTGTGTTGCCTTGTTTAGTTTCTGATTATTGTTGCCAATTTTTAAGTATTTTATTATCTTTCATGAAGCTCTACTGTTAAAGGAACTACTTTGTTCTGCTGAACTCACAGGATATTGTTGAGTATGAAATGCTCTGTCTCCCCCCATCTCCCCCAGGTGGATCTAAAATGTACCCTCTGTTTCAGCTGGAACTGTTTTTAATTAAATTTATTTAAACCATGTACTTATTTATGGGTTGCCATGTTATGTTTTTAGAGATGTATGTATTCTGTAATGTTCCAATCAAAGCAAACACATCTGTCTAAACATTTTTTTCATTTCTTTATAGGGAGACTTAAAACTCCTTTTATTTTATCTTTTTGAAGTGCACAAGACATTATTGTTAGCTATATTCCAAGACTATGCAATAGCACCTCAGAACTTCTTGTTCCTATCTAACTCTAACTTGGTACCCATTGATGAACGTCTTCCTATCTTTCACTCCTTTCTACTCTTCTCTGTCTCTGGCAGCAAGCATACTTCTCTCAACTTCCATGGGATCAAATTTTTTAGAGTCTGTTTATAGTGAGATCATGTGACTTGCCTTTCTATGCTTAGTTCATTTAATTTAATATGATCTCCAATTCTAACTATATTGCCCCAAATGACAGGATTTCATTTTTTTATGACTCAGTAGTACTCTGTTGTGTATGTGTGATACTTTTTCTTTCTTCATCAGATAGAATTTTTTTTGTCTATCCCAAGGTGATACCAGGTACCATCTTACGAAGTCAGATCAGGGACCATTTTCAGTCATAGCATCATGGAGTTTGCATAACACATTTCCCCAAGGTAGTGGACTCAGTACTCAGACTCAGTTAATTACCTTCATTTCATTTTTCTCTCCTTCCACCTCCTTAGGAGAATTTTCTGTATCTCTTAAGCAAGATTCCAAATTCAGATCAATCATTTTCGTGGGTGTTCTTGGTGAAGGAATTTCTAAGAAATGGCTTTCTGGTGAAACTCAGATTACCATTGTCTATTTTATCATATATCTGATTTATAAGATTAAAAATGTTTTCCCCATATCTCTATTGTGGTCCAGAAAGATAACAGTAAGTCTAATTTGGACCAGAATCTACAAAAGGAAACCAAACGTGCAGATCTCTTAATTTAAAATTGCACTGTCCCTAGAAATCAAAGTCAGAAATGGGAACGTGGCCTCTCTCCAGCCCAAGACTTCCAATGGAAACCCAAGAGGCTTTGGAAAGAGCAATTTTCGGATCCAGCCCAGACACAGATTGAATTTATGATTTTAGATTGGATAACCTTTGGATAACCTTTCTCTGTACTCTCCATTGTTCTCATCCTAAAGTGAATGACAGACTTTAAGGAAATGCATTAAAGTGCTTTTTTTTTTCTTTTCTGGCAGACAGCGAGGCCCTTGTTTTAGAAACCATAACCCTGTATGCACAATTTAAATTGTTTGACACAGTGTTATGCAGAAGAGTAATGTTATATAGCTAAGAGGAAGCAATGTGTTTTTTTCTCTTCATGACTAAAACATGAAAGGAAGACTAAACTTCCACATTTGGGGTTGTCAAATTCTCGTAGAGAGTAATAAAGAAATTAGATATTCTTCAATTGAGATATTTACATATTTAATTAGAAAATATTAAATACAGTTACATTCCTATACTATTCTCAGTGGTGGGAAAGCCAAATTTCGTCAGAAGAAAACTAAAAATAAAAACAATTCCTGAAAGTGCTGAGAATGTAGATATTAGACCTTTGGAATTTATGTATTTTTTATTCTAAATTAAAATTGCAATATTATGCAACATATATTTTTTGAACTTCAAAACATGCTTTTCTCCCACATTTGATTACAATGTCTCTTAATACTTTTGTTTGCTCTTGCCATTTTTAGGAGATAGTCAACTTCAACTGTCGAAAACTGGTGGCTACCATGCCTCTTTTTGCCAATGCGGATCCTAATTTCGTGACTGCCATGCTGAGCAAGTTGAGATTTGAAGTGTTTCAACCAGGAGATTATATCATACGAGAAGGCGCCGTGGGTAAAAAAATGTATTTCATTCAACATGGTGTCGCTGGTGTCATCACAAAATCCAGTAAAGAAATGAAGCTGACAGATGGCTCTTACTTTGGAGGTTAGTAAAACACAAAATGCAACTAAGAGGAAATTTTAGTAGTTGAAGATCCATGTCTTGTCCAGAATTTTGGACATGTAATAATGATAGTATGTGGAATTTGAATATGAACTTGTAACTGAATTCTGACAAAACTTGCTACAATGATCTCATATTTCATGAGCACAGGTTCAATGCATGTGCATTTACTACCACATTGGTCGGGGTATTGTTTCTTTCTTTCTTTCTTTCTTTCTTTCTTCCTTTCTTTCTTTCTTCTTTTTTTTTGCTGTAACTAATTAATAGTTGCTTAAGCCAGATTAAAAGTATAATTTTCTGTCATTCCAAGGTTCACAAAGAGTTGGAGCTCTCTCTGTAAGAGTTTTTAGGAACCTAGATTCCATTTATTTTATCAGTCTGACACACACTTGAGTGTTTCTTTTGTAATTTTCTTTCTTCTTGCCCACATGGGATGAACTGATTTTTTTCTACCATATTTTGACATATTCCCCATGGGATGGTGCAGAGAGAACAGAAGAAAGGAAAAGCTAGTAGTTGATCTTTAGATATGTGCCCCCAAATTGCCAACATCACTGATATTCACATAGGATTATTCAGAATTTAGTCAAAGGATCACCTCTAGTTCTGAGGAAGGGTGAGAAATATAGCCTTTATTACATTGGCAGCTCATGTTGCCAAAAAGTCTGGAAATTTGGATTGTTTCCAACTTTTTCCTACAATACGGCTAATATATATACACTTTTACAAAAATCGCCTAGTAGTTAAGTTACTGGGTTAAAGAGCATATGTATTTTTAAATTAAGATAAATAGCACCAAGATGCTTTAGATAAAACTGTATGTTTGCTTTGACAGTTTCTTTTAATTTTTGTTCTCTTAACAAATAAAAATGGCATTTACTTATTGTTGAGTTTGCATTTTTGCTATTCCTGTTGAGGTTAATGCATTTCTTCACAGATTTATCTCAGTTGTGGACTTTTTTTTATTCCTATACTTTGCACACATTTCTACTGTGTTTTCAAATCTTATTTGTAGAAACAGTCTTAATACATTTTTTACATATGCTCTAATTACCTTCTCCAAGGTTGGGCTTTGATTCTTAACTTTGTTCATGGAAGCTTTCAACATTCTCAATGTCACTGCTATTTATGTGAATTAGTCTGTCCTTTCTTAAGGCAATAGAGATTTTGTGTCCTTCAAATATGTTTTATACACTGCACAATTAGGGAATTGATTTCCATATTTTTATCTCTTTATTTTTACCACATGTATTATTACTATTACTTTATAATCATAATTTAATCTATTTTTTGTTGTAGTACATACCTTTATTACATTTTTATTTTAGTATTAATCCATCTGAAGTATACTAGTGAATACAGAGTGAGGTAAGAATCTATATTTTCCCCCTAAAGAGAATTTTTCCACAATTGCTAATAGATGATTTCATCCTTTCTGTAAAACTTCTTAATGTTTCTTTAATAATAAGTCAAGTTTAGGGCTGGGGATATAGCTTAGTGACAGAGCACTTGCCTCCTGTCTTATGAGTATTAATGTATTGTGGTCTATTTGTTTATTGGTATTCAGAAGGGTTTGTTTTATGTATGTGTGAGGCCCTGGGTTTGATCCTTAGCAGCACATAAAAATGGAACAAATAAAATCAAGGCATGCTGTTCATCTACAACTACAAAAAAAAAAAATAAGTTTAAGAAATTGTCTTAGTCACAATTAACATTTATTAGGAAGAGTTCTGAATGCTAATATTAAAATAACTCTAAGGTTATTATCTGTTAACATATAGTGGCTGAGTAATATACATTGACTCAGATTAATTATTTTGATTTTTGCTGACCATTAAGGGCAACTTTGAAGTTTCTAGCTTTCCATTTCTTCCTACTCTTCTTTCTTGGCACAATGTTTCTATGTTGTCTCATTAGCTCCTTAGAATTTGAGTAACTTATGCTAAGGAAAACCATTAGAAACACTAAGGATCTAATAGGGTCTACTTTAGAAAGAGCAGAGAACTAATATTTGAATGAAGATAAAAGAAAGAACTAATTGAAATCTGGTAGGGTAAGAAATAAAAGCATATGTATACAGGCCAGTGTGGGAGGGGGGGTTGCTGAAGGAAAAACATCACACAGGCAATTTTGATGGGTGTGATAAAAATGTTGAAAAAATTTTAGGGACTTTATATTTTATGTATTAAGAGTAGATTTGTGGGCTGGGGATGCCGCTCAAGTGGTAGCGCAGTCGCCTGGCATGCGTGCGGCCCGGGTTCAATCCTCAGCACCACATACAAAGATGTTGTGTCAGCCAAAAACTAAAAAATAAATATTAAAATTCTCTCATTCTCTCTCTCTCTCTCTCTCTCTCTCTCTCTCTCTCTCTCTCTCTCTCTTTAAAAAAAAAGAGTATATTGTGAATTTAACTATGTTTTGTGAACTCAAAAAGCTCTTAAATATTTGACAACTATATTTGGTAACATGATTAAGATTTTATACAAGGACTGGAATATGTGTCTCCCTAGATGTATGTGAATTAACCTGTGAGTGAAGTCAACCATGTCAGTGAATTTCATGTCAAGCTATAAGATCATTTCTGAGATAAAAGCATTTTTTTCTGGTGTGTTATTTCTTTAACACACTGTAGGATATCTGTTCATAAATGAGGTTGGTCTGTAGTTTTGCTGTCATTGTAGGTCTTTGGGTGATTTCTTGAAGACTTTGGATAACAGGTTTTGCTCTCCTGTTAGAAAGAGAAGTTAATCTTGTTAGTATCTTCTAGATTTTCTAGTATATTAGAGTACTCATTTTCAAAATAGTTTCTATTCTTTGGGGTTGTTCAATGTTAGAATGGTCAAGGAAACCGGGTTCAACAATAGAATTTATGGGCATCCTAGCAAGAATTGTGCCTTCCAGTCAGGCAGACAAAATTAAAAAAATAAAATAAAATAAAAACAGGGTTTATCTTAGGGTTTAATTTGGGGTGGTGGGACCACCTATTCTCTGTGGTCTTCATTTCTATCTCCTGTCTTATGAGTATTAATGTATTGTGGTCTATTTGTTTATTGGTATTCAGAAGGGTTTGTTTTATGTATGTAAGTACACTGAACTTGTGACATAAATATTTATGATAATTATATCTTGTTTTTTATGATTCTCATAAGCAGTATGAAGTGACCTTCTTTGTCTCTTCTGATTAATTTTGTCTTAAAGTGTACTTGTTCTGACATGAGAGTAGCTACCCCTAACAATCAGAGAAATGCAAATCAAAAACTACATTGAGATTTCATCTCACTTAAGTTAGAGCAGGCAATCATCAAGAATATAAATAATAGTAAATGCTGGCAAGAATCTGAGGGAAAAAGTACACTCATACATTTCTGTAGGACTAGAGATTAGTCTAAACATTCTGGAAAGCAGAATGGAGTTTCTTCAAAATACTAGGAATAGAACCACCATATGACCCAGCTTACCCCACTCTTCTGTATTTATCAAAAAGAACTAAAATCCACATATAGTGAGTGATACAGCCACATCAATGTTTATAGTAGTGCCATTCATGATAGTCAAGTTATGAAACCTGTTAAAGTGTCCATAAAGAGATAATTGGATTGAGAAAATATGGTATATATACACAATGGAGTTTTACTTAACCATAAAGAAGAAAGACATTATGGAATTTGCTGGTAAATGGATGGAACTGAAGAACATCATGCTAAGCCCAGATTCAGAAAATCAGGGGTTGATTATTTTCTCTCATATGTGGAAGCTAGAAGAAAATAAGTGGAAAATGAGGGGGAGGGAATTCCATGAAAACAGCAGAGAGGTCAGTGGAGTAGCCGAAGAGAATTGAGGGGAAGAGAAAAGGGATGGGAAAAGGAAAGAACTGTGGAAAGCAACTGGCCAAACTAGCCCATGTACATATATGAATATACCACAGAGAGTTTCTCCTTTATATGTGCGTGTATGTATGTATGTATATGTGTATGTATATATGTGTGTGTGTGTGTGTGTGTGTGTGTGTGTGTGTGTGTTTGTCTGTGTGGGTATATATATGTGTATATCTATATATCACTAATTTGAAATAAAACTATAAATAAATAGAATGGAGACCACTAGAGTAGAAGAAGGAAAGTAGGGAGGGGGAGGAGGGAATCCAAGTAGGAAGTACTTGTATTGAAATGAAACAAATTATATTTCATGCATCTGTGATTATGTCAGATTTAACCCCCAGTTCTATGGTTGTTCTATTCATAGTCACTTGAGGATTCACCATGCTGCTTCCAGAGTGTTTATACTAATTTTCAGTCCCACTAATCATCTATCATTGTACCTTTATTACTACAACCTTTTCAGCATTAGTTTATATCATTATGGAAACATGAATAATTATTTCATAATTTGGTGATAATTCAATAGTACTTCATTAATTATGTGGTTTCTTTCATTTGTACCCTGTGCCCCTTGGTAATATTTCTATTTTTGTGGATAAGAGTTTCCTTTTTAAATTTAATTTTTTGTTTGTTTGTTTTCTGGAATTGCAAGATGCTTCCAGCTCATCTGGTATATTTCCTACACAGTTTAGAATTATCCATTTCTTCAAGGAGCCCTTGATTCTATCATTGAATAAAGGTATTTGAATGAAGATTACAACACTGAGTGCGATCACTACTACTGGGATATTAAGCCAGGAAGTTATTAGGCTCTCTCATTGTATGCACACACACACACTCACACACATTCACACAAACAATAACCTGTTTATATGTGCATATAAGTAAATACATACCTCTGTATGCAACCATTCATATCTATATGAAGCTAAATATGAATTAATTTTACAATTATAATCTACAACAATATTAATTATTTTAGCCTCTTCCTTTTGCTTATCTGTAACTCCTCACTCAACAGTAAGATTTGAGGTTCCCATTGTCTATCATCTTTATACATAACTTCTCAACTCTAGTACACAGGCGTGGTTCTTCATAACTGTTAACCTGCATGTCCATGATTAGCAAGTCTATCAACTGTGGAGTCCAAGCCATGTAGATTACTTTTGCCTTACATCCTACAAACTCTGCTCATTTCCAAAGATATTTAAGTCAGTATCTTAACATTTACCCCCTTTAGTGAGATCATTTCATACAGTTGTGATGCATTTATATTATTTGGTCACATTCTGTATTTAATCCTGAAATCTTCTGGCTTCCTAAACTATCTTTTATTTGCACACCATAAGCCGAGTTGCTGTGCTGTAAAATTCTACAGGCTTTGCCAGATGCTTAATTGTCTTGCATATACCATTACAGTATTATACAGAATAACTTCATTATCCTGAAGAAAAAGTACCATGTGCATCATATATTCAGTCTTCCCCCCACCGTTCCCAAGCCCAAAGAAAACTACTGATCTCTTTATGTATTTTTCTTAAATGTAATGGAAATTGAAATCATATAGTCCATAGTGTTATATAAATGTTTTACTTAATAAATTCCAATTATTAACTGCTATTATATGGCCAATTCAATTTCCTATATGAACCATTTATCCAAAGACCTTGATATACTCTCTCATTTGTTATATGAATTTTTTTGTTAATTCTTTACAATTTTTCTACATAAACAATCTTGTCTTCTGCAAATTAAAATAGTATTATTTCTTCATTCCTAATTTATATGCATTTTAGTAAATTTTCTTGCCTTGCTTCATTGGCAAGAACTTCCAATATGGTATTGAATTAAACTAGTGAAAGAAAGTAACTTTATCTTGATCCTGATGAGGAGAAAGCATCAATGTTTTTTTCACCATTAAAACATTAAGTAGGATGTTGGTGTGAAGGTTCTTTTGTTTGTTTGTTTGTTTTATGTAGTTACTCAGAGTGGAGAAAATTTTCTTCATTTCGACTTTCCTGACTTTTTAAAGAAACATCATGAATAGATATTGGATAATATCAATTTTTTTATTTGCTTGATTTTGTGCCAATTCTGTGACATTGGGTTTTTGATTTTGGTTTTCATCTGTAGCTTGTTGAAGTGGTAGATCAAACTGATTTAGTTTGATTTTGAATGTTAAATCAGGCTTACAGGCCTGAAAAAGTTTTTTTTAATGTATGAAAATGTTGAATTTGATTTGATAATATTTTGGCCATGAATTTTGTATCTATCTCCATAAGAGTGGTTGCCCCATACATTTTCATTCCAGAAACATATTTTCTGGGTTTTTTATTAGGCCAATTCTCACTTCTTGGAGTGCATTAGGTTGTATTCCTTCTACTACTTCTATTTCCTAGAGCAGGTTCTGGAGAATTAGTGTCATTGCTTTCTTAAATCCCAGGTAGAATACTTGATAGTATTCTAAATGGCAGAGTCCATGAAAACATTGGGACCTTCTGATTTAGTTTTCACAATGTCATTAAATTTTTTATGCAGTTTCTTTATGTTATAGATGTATAATTTATTCAGGTTATCTCATAAGAGTATGAATTTAGTTAGTTTGTACTTTCCTGGAATTGATATATATATGATGGACCTTTATTTTATTTTTTTTATATGTGGTGCTAAGAATTGAACCCAGTGCCTCACATATGCTAGATAAGCACTCTACTGCTGAGCCACAACCACAGCCCTTGCTTTAGTTTTCATACAATATTTCTTTAGAAAAACTGAAAGAACTGGACTTTGCTTCATTTTTTTTCTTTTATTTTTTAAAATTTATTGATCTCTGCTTCAACTTTTATTGTATCCTTATCCTCTGGCTTTAGGCTTAAATTGCTCCTATTTTCCTATTTGCTAATGTGGAAGCTTAGACTATTAATTTTACATATTTCTTTCACTTTAAAGTATATATTAATGCGCTATAATATACTTTACTCTCTAAGCACTGCTTTTACTGCCTTCCATAAATTTGATTTCATATTTTATTTTCTTTGTTTCAAATTATTTTAAAAAATATCTACTGAGATTTCTTCCTTCATGCATATTCTATTCAACCTGTTTTAAATTTTGGAAATTTCCAAGCTATGTTCTATTAATAATTCTTAGTTTCATCCATTGTGACATGATAATTTACCTTACATGATTGCTAATATTTTATATTTGCTAATGTGTGTTCTGAGGTTCTGAATTTTGAGAAGTGTACATATGCTGCTATTTTTACTTATTCAACTCACTTCAGTGAGATTTTCTGTTAAATATTTTGTTTCTATTCGTGGCTTTTGGCCTCACTCATATTTTTACTCTACTGACATGCAATTGCTCTTAGTGGACTCCAGGGTACTGGAAACATGAGCCTTCATTCAGTAGTTTATGAAAAAAAATAGGTCTGCACTGCTTCTAATGCTTTTCCAAAGTCAGTTATTATTTGTTTGATTAAAACACCTAAGGAGATAATGTGAAGCAGTTGGGGTGTAATAATAACATATACTCATTTATCATGTTATACAGTTTGAAATTTACTAGTTTTTGTTATCCATGACGTCTTAAAATCAGTAGGGTCAGTTTTTCTATTTTACTAGTTTTTACTTTGCTTTAAGTTAAGCATGGCAAGTCCATATTACTGTTAAACACAAGAATCAGGGATTCACTGAGGAGTATGCTTTATACTCTTCTAAAATGTCTGAATAAATAATCAGTGAATAGAAAATTAAACTATAACTTAATGGTGAGGAACACAGTGACATAAGGAATCTTGTATTCAAAGAAAGATCAAAATCAGCTTGTATTCCATGCCTATCTTGTTTCTATAATGATACAGAAATGTCTTTTTATATGGATATTTTTAACCCCATATAATTTCTTTGTTTTAGAGAAGACTCATGCATCACCTCATTCAGTGCTCTCACCAACAAAGCTCCCAAATAATGCTTTGAACAGGGAGTGCAAGAAAATGAGCATAGAATAAGAGTATAATGAGTGTTAAGCACAGTCACAATCACAGGGACACAGCAATAAGTAAGAGGGACCACCTTCCCACAGTTGTGGAATTTACACTTTTAGTCAGCGTTCGTGTTTTAGAAAAAAAAAACTAACAAAGAAACCCAGTAATTACTGGAAATATTAAGCCACATTCTTGAATGGTGATAAGTGTTCTATATAAATTGAAGCAGGGGACAGGATAAGGAGTGACCTCCACCTTCTCCAGCCATATTGACATTAGAGGGCAGGGATGAGGAGCACCTGGTTTGGAAAGACACATGCAGTTAAGAATTCCAGACCGCCACATGAGTGGTGGAGAATGGAAGCAAGGATCTAATAAGATTTGTCCTCATATCTCAAGTCAGAGGAATACTGAGGCAGTGAGTGTTGGGTGCCAAAGAAGTGATAATCTCGATGGAGGTGAAAGGAGATTCTAAACACCTACTCCACTCCTCCTGTGAGGTAAATTGTATAACTTTATAATCTCCCTTTACAACTGAGGAAACAAAGCTCAGAGCAGATAGACAACCTGGCCATGAACTGTAAAAGAACAAAGCCAGATTTCAAATTCAGTTGTGAATTTCAACTTCAAATTCTTCTATGTTCTTCCCATGGTACCTCTAGAGAGAGGCAGAATTATCTTGTAGAATGTAAACTTCACACATTTGCAAAATCTTAGCTTCCCTTCAAAACTCTCCATAGCCCTTTTCATCTGTATTTGCTAAACCCTTTTGTAATCTCCTCCTATGCTCCGCTTGGCCCACTCATTAAAGTAATCATATTGTGAATATATCATCCCTTGAATAAATAAAAGCATTAATACACAAAGAAAAATTGATATATTTCTGTTATAATATATTTCATTTTTATTAATAATGCTATTGCTTACTCGCCTCTTAACTGCATGTGTCTTTCCAAAGCAGTGTTCTAAATGATTCAGTCTCTTAACTCTTTTAACCTGTTTAATAAAACAAACAAATCAACAACAACAACAACAAAAAGAAACTGTGGCTTGGTAATGTGAAACAACCCTATCAGAAGGGAAGTGTTTCCTGTGGATGCTATTAAATACTATTTAATAATGCCCAATGTTTTGTTAGTTTGAGGGAACTCCTAAATAATTTACATAGATAATGTATATATTTAGGATTTCTTATGTCTAAAATGTATCTGACCAGTTTAGAATCATCTGACAGTTTAAATTTATAAAAACAGATCTGAAAAACCATAGGCAATCCCTGTTTTGGTGACTTTTCATCACCTGTAAGAGGACTGAAGCATCTGCCAGTCTGTAGTTTGCAGATTATTCCAACTCTAGTAATTAGCATATATTTTAAAACTAATACTAGTTTTCTAGAAGGTGTGGGAAAATCTGTTGATAGTGAATTCGCAATTTGATTAACTCAATATTGCCACTATTTTTATGAGGAGACAGCAGTAACAGAGAAAACGGTGAAATTTCTCATAGATTATCTTCCTTCCTTCCTTCCTTCCTTCCTTCCTTCCTTCCTTCCTTCCTTCCTTCCTTCCTTCCTTCCTTCCTTCCTTCCTTCCTTCCTTCCTTCCTTCCTTCCTTCCTCTTTTCCTCTTCTCCTTTTCCTCCTCCTCCTCCTGTTTTGTTAGTTCCTTACATCTTATTCTTTTAGACCAGGCTGAGTGAAATGATTGTTTCAGTGCTAATGAGCAACCATATCAGGCCTTTCTGAAGGCTGTGACTCACTGAGAAATTCCAAATAACATACAACCACAGGAAAAAGCTTTGCTAAGCCATCAGGTAAAAGAGATTTCTATATCTTTTTCTTTTTTCTCATTTTTTATTATATGATTAGCCATGCATTTCTATATGTTCTTTTTTAAAATTTTAAATTTGTTTTAATTGGTTATACATGGGAGTATAATGCACTTTGATACATCATATATAATGGAGTACAATTTCTTATTCTTCTGGTTGTATATGATGTAGAATACTCTCACTTCACAGCTCTATGATTTTATAAAGTCAGTTATAAATGACATACTAAAAGATCAACTCCAAATGTCTGATATACTTATGAAAAGCAAGACTAACATAATGAAGAAATTTTATTTTGAAGACATAATGCTTTTCTTTAATAAAGTGATAGAAAAAGAGGAGAAGGAGAAACCTAAAAAAGTCTACATTATAATTCTAGTTCCTCTTGTCTTCATATGGTTGTTCACAGGAACCGCATTTGGAGCTTTTTATAATTAGAGAATAAGGCCAAATTTTAATCCTATTAAAACAAAATCTACATAAGGCAATATACTTTCTAAACTTAATGTGTGATTCTTATTCATGCACATTTTAAAAACTTGTCTCTACAAAGTTCTTAAATTTCAATATCCATTAATAACCGGGAATGATTTTAGTGAAGTGTGAGGTTCTGTTGCAAGATGAAATATGTCTAGGAGGTTATGATTAACTTGAGAACATAACATTGTTTTGAATACTTTAAAATCAATCTTTCTTTTTTGAAAAAAAATTGCTAAATTTTGATTATCAATATTCTTTGGTATTCAGATTTTGCTTGAGTTATTGGAATGCTAACTTGTATGATTAGAAGTTTTACATGCTGTTGTGAAGGAATTTTTATAATAAAATAGATGAAAGATTTCATCCCATAATATTTGTATGCATAGTGCAAGAGGTGGAAGTGAAAGGGCCTTTCAATTTAGCATGATTGGAGGAAAAACTATTTTAAAACTATCTAAAAGGAATCAACATCTTGGAATGATGTCTTTGTAAAAGTTTTTCCTTCGAGTAAATCTGCATTGGTGACTTGGGAGTAGTCAATGCACCCTCACTTAAAGCTCCTAGGTTCCCATTTTATACCTGTTTCCAAGGTATTCCAGGGTGAGGCCTTAGCACCAATCTCCCTGTGATTTCCTCTGCAGCAGTTCTTTTCAGAGAAGTTTCTGAATTGTGTGCCTTGCCTTCTGTCTGAAGAATAATGTCTAAAACTATACACAAAATCTTCAAAACTCTGTACAACCTGGCTAAAGTTACTTTGCTAATCTCAGCTCATTTTAAACCAGCCCCAATACCACCATTTCTTAAATAAGCAAAAATTGCTTTTGTTTTGACTGTTGGTTTTAAAAAAAAAAATCCCTCTCTACTTCTTTTGATGTGACACACTATTTCTCATCTTTATAAATATACCATACAATGTTGTCTTTTTTATCTTTCCCAGTCAGGTAAGCAATTCATTCTTCCTGCTTTGGTAGCACTTAATCTATTGTAGAATTGTTACATTATTTATGTGTTAATCTTATGTGTTACTTTATGATTTTCTTGAGTTTAAACACTGTTCCCCCCACCCCCACATTTAAACAGAAGTCCAAAGCAGTGTCTAAACTACCAACAGTACTAAGAATTTACCCAATGGCTGGCTGGATGGATGAATGCACAGACATATTTTTCCTTTGTTCCACTTGTAATCCTATTTTTTTAATTTTTTTTCTTTCTGGCCCTAAAACTAAAAAAGTAGCCAAGCATCTCATCCAACTTAATATAATACTGTTTAAAGTCTCTTTTTATCTTAAGAAATTAGTGCAATTGAAAACAAATTACAAACTAATCTAAATGAAGCACAAGGCATTATCTATTTCTGAGAAATTTAGAGTTAGGAAAAACTGCATTCTAATTTTGAATTAACCTGATTATATTTCAGAGATCAAATAATGTAGTTCTAGAATATAAAACAACAGAATCTAGAGCAGCGCTCTCCAATAGGACTCCCACATGGTGATAGAAATGAACCGTAATCAACACTGCTAAAGGAAGTAGTCACTAGCCACATGCAGATATTAAACATTTAAAATGTGGCCAGTGCAACTGAAAATCTAGATAGTTTTATTTAATAAAATTATTTCATTAAATATTAATAGCTACATAAGTTTGGTGCCTATAACATTTGACTAAATCATTTTTGCTGTAATAATCATAGTCTGTTGTAATAATAGAACAAAGACAATTTACGAAGGAATTTTAACTAGCATAGGTGGGCATTATTTCTCCCCTGTTCTTATCTTCCTGAAAATTTTCTAATCTTTCAAAAATTCATTATTTCATATTAGGCCTCCAATATCCCTGACGTAGTCTGTTTTGTGTTGCTATAACAGAAGACCATAGACTGGGTAATTTATAAGGAACAGAAATTTTATTTCTTATAGTTCTAGTTGTGGAAAAGTCCAACATCAGCGTGTTGGTATCTGGAGAAGGCCTTCTTGTTGTGTTGTCATGGCAGAAGGCAGAAGAGTAAGAGAACATGTCTGTGTGTGTGTGTGTGTGTGTGTGTGTGTGTGTGTGTGTGTGAGAGAGAGAGAGAGAGAGAGAGAGAGAGAGAGAGAGAGAGAGAGTAAGAAAGAGCCAAACTCCTTTTTATTACAAGTCTACTCTTGCAATAGCTAACACACCCCATGATAAAGACATTGAACAAATTCATGAGGGCTGGGGCTGGGGCTGGGGCTTGCCCAGCACATGTGAGGCCCTGGGTTGGATCCTCAGCACCACATAAAAATAAATAAATAAATATTTTTTAAAAATTATGAGGGCTCTACCCTCCTAATTACCTCTCAACACTGTTGCATTGGGGAGTAAATTTTTAACACATGGACTTTGGGGGACATATTTATACCACAGAAACTGTTAGGAGTGAATCTAATCTCAGAAATTAGGCGAACATGATAGAATCCTTCCTTCCTTCCTTTCTTCCAAAAAAAAGAAAAAAGAAAAAACCACCAAACAAACAAACAACAAACAAAAATGCTGAAAATCTTCTTTGTTCCAGGGAGTATTCAATATGTCTGGCAGTGAATAAAATAAAATCTTAATATTAGGCTGTATTATGTCCTATTGGGGAGATGCACAATACATTTTAAAAATGTATGTATGAAATTATTTTATATAGTAGTGAATCCCATGCAAACATTAGTAAAGCAAGCTAACGAAAGAACCATGGGGCAGAAACTTTAATTTAAAAAAAGCAGTTAGATATGTGATGATCTGAGGAACAAGAGCAAAATTTGTGGGGCAGAAACAGAGGAGGTGGATTCTGGGAACAATGCAATGCCCATTCTGCTAGAGCAAAGAGAAAGACTGATAGTTACAGAGTGAGAACTCAGTGTGGAGTCCAGACAGCAAAAAAGGTGGACATGGAGAACACGGTATGTTTGTAAGGTGAGATGACCTCTAACCCGGCTCATGTGGGAAGGTGGTGAACCGACAGTGAGGAGTTTGTAAACTAAATGTTCTTATGGAGTGGGAGATTGGTTGCTGGTAGGGTAGTAAAGTGAGCTGGAAATGTGAGAATTGTTGATCCAAACTTAGTTTGGGAGTGGATTAGATTATTAGTGGTAGTCCTTATTTTTATCTTCAGTTCTATATATTTTTGTTTTCTGTGTTTTGTCTTCAGCCTCTATTTAAAAGACATATCACAACCAGGAGACTGTAAGTTCTTATTATACTGGAAACATAGGGATTATTTAAGGTTTGTTTTTATCCTCACCCTTAGCACAGTATCTGACACATCATTTTTATTAAATAAACATTTATGACACTGAATCCAATTTTGGAGTTATCTTTAAAGGAATAGTATCCTATATCATTATCCATTATCAAACTGTCAATAAATTATATCTATTAATAGTTTTATTTTCAATTTTCGAAAATAATACTCTCTACTCCTCATTATTACTTCTACAAGTTATTGATAGGAGTCACAAATTTGAACCAAATAATTAGACTTAGTACTTTGGTAATACTTTACTTTGTTCTTGCTATGAACAAAAACCAGTGTTCCCCCTAAATTTATATATAGTACCTCTAATCCTCATGTGATGGTATTTGGATGTGAGACCCTTGGGAGGTAATTAGGTCATGAAGGTGAACTACTCATGAATAGTCAGAGGGCTAGGTAGCTCTTTTCCACCATGTGAAGGTTAAAAAAAAAAAAAATGTAGGCAACCTGAAACCTGCAAGAAAACACTTCCCAGAATGATCTCAAACTTTGACTCCTCTAAGAAATAAATTTCATTTGTTTATAAGTCACCTAGTCTCTGGTAATTTGTTATAGCAGTCTCAATTGATAAAGACAGTGCTAAATAATATAGCAAGATTCCTTTTGACTACTTTTTATTTAAAAAAAAAATATTGTTCTTGTTCATTTTCTCTCCAAACTCACTCTTGGCTTTCAGAATCTCAGTACAACTTTGCTGACTAAGATCTTCTTGCCCTACTTTGGAAAATCTGTTCATTCTCTGTCACAGTTGGGTGTGATTAATGAGCTAACATTAGTAAAGTACCTTAAGTTCTTTGGATAAAGTTGTGCAAACTATTATTCTGTTGTAACACTTCTTTAAGGAACATTATCCTATTTCATTGTTATTTGTGGGATCTGGGAAAGAAAGCAAGGGAGAAGTGTCTCTGAGAACACACACTTCAATAAAGTATGCAAGTTCAGCATGTATGCAGAAAGAGATGAGGTTCAAAATTTCATTGTGAATATACTCTTGACCTGTCTCACTATTTTAATTCTGTACTACTCACCTAGAGTGAGGTAAGGTGAAACAGGAACCATCTTTCTAAAAGAATAATTATTGTTATCTTTTGAGGCACTGAGTGTACCCTTTGGAAGCAATTACAATGTATTTTGCTTTCTCAAAGTTACATATATTACTCTGAGAAAGCAAAAAGTAACTAACAGACACATACCTGTGAGATTCTGAGCAGTTTATCATTGTGTGACATTTAGTTTAGTGCATTCCTAAGGTCTTTTTTTGGTAAGTACCCTAACAAATCTGTTTATGAGCACAGCATGGATCAGGGATCCGCCATGAAAAAGGTTCATTTGGAAGGCAACGGTGTCCTGCGGTTACTTTATGTGCATCATTGCTGGTGGACAGATGGCTGGTTTCTCACTGTGTCCTCATTTCAACTCTGTCTCTGGCTGGATCCTTTCCTATGTGGGTTTACACCTGTGCTAATAGCCGAGACTTTTTATGCAGGACCCAAGTTTTACTTACTCTTAAATTTAGACCCTCCCTTCAAGTCCAAAGTTTGATCCAAATAGCTCAAACTAGGCAACCGAACCAAGTGATTGCCCTTGCTAAACTGTGTGCTGCCTGCCATCTAGAAAGCATGAGAGGCCTAAGCAGATTTTATTGCTTGATTGTTTCCTCTTCATAATATTGTAAATTAAATTATCAAATTCTATCTTTAGAATCAAAGCTATAAAAGGATTAGGAAGCAGCATGATGGGGCAGTGTCCACAGAGCCAGGACTTAGTCCCACTGCTGTTGCTACATAGGATCTAACTGCATGTCTCCAGGCACTTTGTGTAAAATCCAAGAGCTCAGGATTATCATCTGTAAAATGAGATTATTAAGATAGACAGCCTCTATAGCCCCTTCCAGCTTGACAGTTCTGTTGGTATGGGGCTCTTGGAGAAAGGTGTATTTGCTTTGCCAGAATTATTGTTTATTTTAGTAGCTTTCTGAGCATTTAAAGTGAATTCTTGCATGTTCTAAAGTCCCTATATTTTTTAATGTACTAGAAATTAAATCCAGGGTCTGGGCAAGTGTCCTATTGTTGAAGTACATCCTCCGCCTTTTTAAAATGCTTGTTTTGAACCAGGGTCTCACTCACTGGCCCAGGCTGGCCTTAAACTTAACATCCTCCTTGCCTCAGCCTTTGGAGTAGCTGAGATTCAGACATGCAGAGTCCCCAGTCTTATTTAAGAAGGGTTGCATTTTGTTTGTAATATTATTGTTGAGAATGTTTCCTGGACCAACCACTTAGCATTTTAAAAAGTATCGGAGGCAGGTGATATTTGTGCTGATTTGTGTGCTGATGGATAAAAATTAACTGCAAATCTTTTTTCATAGATAGTAACAAAAGTAGAAATTATCAGTAGCTGGGCTGTGAAGCCCTGTGAAATGAGGTGAGAAACAGGAGGATATTAGTTAAGGGAATTTGAGTTGCCCTAGGGAAAGTCATGAATTTCTGTTTCCCCATCTGTTTAAAAAAAAAAAAAAAAGAAAGAAAAAAAAGAAAAACCCCAAATAAAAAACTTCAGGATAATAGTAAATACTACCTCATTATGGTTGCTTAGAGGATTAAATGATTTAATAGATCCAAAATGCTTAGGACACTATCTAGCACATAGTCTGTGCTGTGTGTTGAGCCTTAACATAAGAAATAGTCTGGTGTTCCATAAAACAACAAAGATGTGCAAGACATTACCAAGGAATTATTGATTTTGTGCTCATTTTAAGTGAATCAACACTGAACAATATAATTGTTAATTTCTCCTGACTCTGTGTTAGCCTTAATTCAATAGCAATGAAACTCACTCTAAGTCAATGTGTGTATGATAGAAGGTAGGGAAATAGGGATGGAATAAATAACTGTGAAGGTGTTTTTCAAATTAAAGATAACCTAAATCCTGAAAATTCTGTCTTTACTGCACACGTATATGCATGCACATACAAAAGAAATAATACTCTAGGATTTCATAAATCCAAATTCTCCACATGACTAGAGTTTAATGCTTCAGGCATTGTACTGGATAATTTTATAAATATTATATAACTCCCACAAGAGGAGTGGAATTTGAAAGTTTTTATCATAAAAATGATAAATATGTAAGTAGATTTGTTTAACCTAATTTAAACATTGAACAATGTGTATATGTATCAAAACATTACACAACACCCAATTAATGAGTACAATTTTCAAGTTTTTAACTTATCAGTAAAAAATAAAATTTAAAAAAAAGCTACAAAAATATATACTATTTTTCACTATCATATGACTAAGTAATTTACAAGGAAAATGGATGAATAGACATATAGTTTCCAAAAATTAAATTATTTAGAAACATTTTTTGCAAATTTAGAATTAAGAGGGATCTAATTCATTATCTAATTCATCTTGTACAAATGAGCCTGAGAGATGTATGAGCTTAGATATTGGTGGTGACATATCTGTGACTACCATTCAAAGGCCACCCTTCTTGAGGTTACAAGTGAATTATTTGCAAGTCATTATCATATAACTCCATAACATTTCAGAAAATAAGGATTCTTTCCACTGAGACGGATCTATGAAACCCATTACACACATGCTCCTCTAGCCTCTTGCTGAATAATGTAAATTTTCTAACTCTAAGCATACTACAATTGAGTGTGACTATTTTGACTGACCTGCTATCCACAGAGACACTTCTTATGGCTGAATTTACTCATGATGAAGAGGAGAATTAACAGTCAGTTGAACTATAAACAATGAAGTAGAGAAAGTTCAGTTATTTAAAATTAAATTTTATCACCTAGTTTTTTCTGGGTATAATAAGCTTATCAAAATGCTTGAATATCCTTAGCAAACTTAAAATACTAGACATATTTTTAAAAGTATCTTTGTATCTCATGCCATATGTTACAAGAGAAACACATCAAGAACTCATTAATATTTTAATGAGTATGAAATGAATAGTTCCTTTTGCTAAGATTTTATACCCTAAAGAAAAAAAAAGAAGGCTCAAAAGATATGTCTAAATATTTTTTATACTAGCCAGTCATTAACAGCCATTCTCATTAATACAGTCGCACTGGACTGGACATGAATGAGAAAGTTAGTTGAAGTCTAAAATAGACCAGACACTTTGAAGAGATAGATTTTGAAATATTAATTGAATTCATTTCACAATGTATATTCACTTACTTATTGAATACCTATTTATTTGTCTTATTGTAAGGATTTGAAGAAAGCACATTAAAATTTCTTATTTTCTTGAAGTTTGTAATACATTTTTTTTTTTACAAAGGACTTCTAATGCTTCCTGCCTCAATAAGAGGCTGGAAATACTAGCAAATTCTTCTTAATAACTGAAAGCATTTCTGGATCATAATATACATGGCTGTGCATTTGTTATTATCACTTAGAGGAGAGAGAGAATAGGCTGTTTGGATTTAAAATTTCTAACAGGTCACATATTAAAGAAAGTAGATAAATATGTAAATGTATCATTGTTATAATTATGAATTTTGTAGTGAGAGAGGAAACAAAGTGATATTTCTATATTTTATCTCTTATCTTGGTCTCCTTTTTCCTTTATAATTAGGTCTAGAAAAAAGTTGATTCCCACTTTCTAAGAATCTTAGACTTTTTAAAATTATAATTTACTTTACTTTAAAATTTTGACTTCAGTATTAATAGTACTAGGACATTTGAGTTATAACTATAGTTTGGGATTTGGAAGGAGTTCAAACTAAACCATTTGATCATTGTGGAGTCTGTATTATCTGATTTAGATTCCTCTTGGGTTAAGTAAAACACATGGATGAATACCTGACCACTTCCTTGCATTGTGTGGACACAATCTTACCAAGATTCTGACTATAGATGGAGATCAACATTCTTACCAGAATTAATTGGTTTGAGCTGCAAAATGATCTAGCATAGAAAAGCAGGAAGGAATTACAGGGAGATAAATATATGTTTGATAGATTTCAAAATGATTGTTCATACTCCAGGCAGGTTACCTCATCTGGAAAATTTTAGGCAAGCTAAACAAGGGGACTTCTTATACTTGAGCAATTACATTCTGGAAGTATCATTTTGATCCTATATCTTTTTTTTTTTTAACAGAATATATTCTTGTTCAAGGCATCAAAAAACAAACAAAAAAAAACCAGAAATAAATTATAAAACTGATCATAACACCTTTTCACCAAATCTGGACTTTATCCAGTAAAAAAATTGTAGTTGTCAAAACATTACTCATTTTATAGTTCCTTATTTTATAGTTGTTTTAAAACTTAAATTTTTGTGTATCCTCAAACAATAAAGAAAATTAGTTTATATGATAATGGAGAACTGATGGTGACCATCCAATAAATGTATAAAATAATCATACAATGCTGCTGAACAAATCTTTGGTCCTTTCTGATTTCTGAAGACTCTCTGAATTGTGTTTATTGCAATTACCATGTTTTCATGTGGATGTAGACTTCTACCTTGCAACTTTGCTGGAGGGTCTGGATTATTTTAGGAAACAAAACAAAACTCAACATCCCTGCCATCATTAGGTGGAATATCTTTGAGCCAACCATTTTTGTTGATAAAACTGTGAAAAGAAGACAAACTGGTGATAATTGGTCTTGGCTACATTTTTCAGTAACAATCTTGAGATTTTTCTCAGAAACCATAGAAATGAATTTGAAGCCAAAATAGAGATATCTTTAAGAACAGAAAGCTGAGAAGATTAAATAAAAATGTTTAAATAGACTAAACTTCTAAATGAAATTTATTGTTCTAAAAGTGTCCAGGACCTTAGGAATACCTAAGAATAAACATAATTCCCACTGGCTTCCTAGCAAGAAATCTATAATGATATAAGAAGAGTGAAAATGAGAAAAAGAGATAGCATTTGGGAATGTGAAGTTTCATTTCTAGCCAAGAGGATAACATTTTCAAAAGATATTTTGGGTTTAATGTTTAATTCCTTGCATTCACTGTGGGCACTGGCCCCAAGCCAGATGTTGGGGGTCCTGACAATAGGCAAGGAGTAAGCAGGTGGAGCTCCACAGCAAACACAGACCCTCAAGGATGATTCGGCTGGGTCTGGAGGAATACACTGTAAATCAAATGGAATTTCCATGATTTTAGAGGTTTAGACTTGACTTTGCCATACTGGTGGGGAAGTTAAGACAAAGTTGTGCACATGTTAGTGAGAAATCTGACATATGGATTCCAGCTTCAGGAACTTCTATCTATTTTGAACTGATGAGAATAGAATTCTGGAAGAAAAATCTAAGCATGAAAGCAAACATAGAATAAACAATTAAAATAGACATCAACAGTTGTCCACCCGTCAACTGTTATGTGCTGAGTGTGCATTTTTCCTTTTCACATTCCTGTTTGATTTTTTTATAGTACTTATTACTCCAGGCATCTTACTTGTGGTTTTTCATCTCCTTCTCTGGAATTTGAGTTCCACCAGAGTAAGGAACTAGCTTTACACATGCAACACTTGGAAAGGTATTTGCCATGGCTTGGACCATTATGTAAATTTATTGGATGGGTGAATGAAGTCACTTTTGAACTGAGTTGTGAAAACTCGATAGTCACATGCCAAGTAAAATTTGAGACAGAGGTGGCAAGCTGAAGGAGAGCCTGGCCTGTTTCAGAGAAAGAAATGATGCAGAAACAATTCTGCTTCTTCATGTAGGAAAACCACTTCTGATGATCTAAAATCTCTCCAACTCAATCTAAGTGAAGCAGAATCTTGAACGTACACTTGAAAAACTGAGTTTACAGTATCATTTCTTCTCCATTATGGAGTGGAAACTTTTGACCTTCTTACTCAGAGTTTAAGGCTGACCCAGATTTTTGGTTTTTTAACTTAAATGGACCTATCATTCTTATGGGACATAGGAAGGAAGAAAGAACTACTAAGAAGAGATAAAGAAATCTCTGGCTCATATCTCCAAATTAATAACTGTGACACAGACTTAACAATCTGATTCAAAGGTCTCTCTTCTTCTGCAAAGAGAAACTGCCATATGGCCTACATTGTGGTCTTCCCATTTACACAGCGATTTAATATGCCTGGTTCATGATGAAATACCAGCTCCCGGCTGGGAAATTAAAGCAGTGTTCAGCTCCTCTCAGCAAGAAGGCTTCAGTTTGATATATTCTGTAAACTGGATTCTGCATTAGCCAAGGGAAAGGATTGACATAGTTAGGAAACACAGTTGGACTTGTTAAAACAAGCGTTTCAGTGCACAGATGCTAAGTCTCTTTGGAGCTATGCTTTGGATCACTTTGCTCCTACTTAGCTATCGACTAAATGTATTTTTGTTTAAGTCCCTTTTAATTTTCATTTTTAAAATAATTTATGTGAATTCTATCTTCTACCTTTTAGACATTTAAGACATGCTTCTTGGGAAAGAATGGACTTACATACTAAAATATTCTCTTTTCTTTGTGGGTTCCAGTTTAACCAGACCAAAACAATATCTATCAAGGTGATATGATGAAACAAGGATGGCCTCACAAAGACTGAGAATCAAATACTTTTACTTTTACCAACTGGTTACTGTGGCTTATGTAGGTAAATAAAATACTGTTAACTTGAGTGCAATAGTAAAGTGAGGATGATAATACTTACCTAATAGGACAGTTGCAAGTAATAAATGATTATGTATAGATTATCCAGTCTTCCTTCAGGGTCTATAGGGGATTGGTTTCAGGACTTCTGCAAACATCAAAATCTAAGGATTCTCAAATACCTTACATAAATGGTATAATATTTGCATATGATCTATATACATCACACTGTTTTCTTTACCTCATTTCTAGATTACTTATAATTCCTAATATAATGCAAATGCTATGTAAATAGTTGATATGTTGTGTTGTATGGGGAATGATGGCAACAGAAAAACAGCTTTATGTGTTCAATATTGATGCAGTTTTTAAAAAGAATTTTCCATTTGTGGATGGTGGAATCCCTGGATGCAGAACTGAACAATATTGAGGGCCAACTGCACAAGTGTTGGTATGTGTGTGTTTGTGTGTGTGTGTGTGTGTGTGTATGTGTATTAAATACCAGACTTAGTTATGAGAGATGAAGACATGGAATTATTTATAGTAATAGTCCTTATTTCTATCATATTCACATGTATCTAAGTATCCATGTCATTAATATTTGCTATAGCGTGGTATGTTTGGTATAACCGCCTGTAACTTTCAATGTCTTTTATTCTTCCAGTGTCTTGGATAACTGTGAATGATATTATTTTTTGCTGACATTCTTTAGATGTCAAGGTCAAAGTCATAGCTAGTAACATTTAAAGTTTTATATGACAAAATATTTCACTCCCCTTTTTCACATGTCCACTTGAAAGCTATTCTTCATACTTATTTATGCAGCAAGCGTACTGCATACCATGGGCTGGTCAATGTATTTGGCCTGCCTTCTCTTATAGTAGCCTTAATCTATTTTTTACCTCTGTTTGGAATAGAGTACAATTAGATTATCTGTACTTGTCTACTGGATTAAGACTCATTTGTGTTCTTGTTATTTTGCCTTTTGTTTGTTTTTAGCAGTTTTGGGGATTGAATCCAGAGTCTTGCACATTCTAGGCAAGTACTTTACTACTGAGCTATATCCACAGTCCTGGATTAAATCTTTGAGCTTTGTTACCCTAGTCCTCAGACCAAGGTTTTATAAGTTTTCTTTAATGTGTGTTGAAATAACCATCCACACCAGACACAAATACAGGTATATATATATATAAATATATTTTGTTTTTCATTTATCATTTTCTTTCCCTCTCCATATCCATGTCTTTCTAATTGATCTGTTGGTGTAAAATGATTTTCACGCAATTTACATACCAATCAATAAAATCAAATACTGATTTTATTATAGCATATATATTTGTGTTCTAAATACTAACAACATATGCTTTTACTAATATTCACTTAACCCTCAGCTTTATAAATATTCTATCTTATATGCCAGGCACTAACCCAATAATCAGTGTGTCTTCAAGAAATCAAACATATTAGAAGTCAATAGATCTAAAGATCATTATTATTTAATGTGTTAGAAGCATTCAGTAAAATCATAACTTAAGATCAAGGAATTTGTCAAAAAAAAAAAAAGTTCACAAAAGGAGGTGTCATACTAACTGGAGTCCTAAAGGGCAAGTAGGATGTGGCAAATCGAAGGGATTTTGCAGAATGAGCATTCCAGGAGCAGGGAGTACAGAAGCAAAGAATAGAGAGAGCATATGGGTTTGAGGAAATGCAAAGACAGTATTCAGATGTTCAGGTAATAGGTAGGAGGCGTGTGGATCATAGAGATCTTCTGTGGCTTTGTAAGGAATTGGATTGTTTTTTTCTTACAGCTAGTGAGCAAGAATTGAAGATTTTTTTAAAATGAGGAATGCAGTTATCAAATTCAAATTAAAGAATAGCTGTTCTGATGGAGGAATCAGCGCAAGCAAGTAAAAAGTTAGAAGGATCTTAAAATAGCCCAGACACGAACTTCTGAGAATTTAAACCAAATCCTAGGAATAGGATTAGAAAAGATACTAATCCATGACAATGCAGCAGTGGAATTTACAGTCCAGCTATTTATGGAGGATAAGAGAAAGGAAGCTTTTGTAAATGGCACCACGTTTTGGTTCAAATATGTTTTAGTCAGTTTTTTGCTGTTATGACCAAAATATCTGACAAACATAATTGTAGGAAAAGTTAATTTGGCTCATGGTTTCAGAGGTATAGTCCACAGTTGCTGACTCCATTGCTCTAGACTCCATTGCTCCCAGGTGAGGCAGAACATCAGGGTGGAAAGGCATGGTAGAGGAAAGTATCTCCCCTTTAGCATCTACTACAGAGCTTTCTTAAGTATTGTTTTAAAATTCATATTTAATGAAATTCCATTAAGCTTGTATACTATTATTCTATAATAGAAAAAATACATATCACAAATTCTATTTAATGTATAGATTATAGTGCTATTTGACATGTATTGAGCATATATTATTGAAAAAGAATGTGTTTCTGAGCTAGGTGCAGTGGCACACACCTGTAATCCCAGCAGCTCTGAAGACTGAGGCAGGATGATCACAAATTCAAAGCCAGCCTCAGCAACTTAGCGAGGACCTAAGCAACTCAGTGAGATTCTGTCTCAAAATAAAATATAAAAAAGGGCTGGGGATGTGACTTAGTGGTTAAGCACCCCTGAGTTCAATCGCTCTTACCAAAAAAATAATGTGTTTCTGTACTAGTGCAAATATGAGGAAATTTATTCAAATGTCCCAACATTAAAGAACATCTTCAATTGGGCATAGGAGTGCATGCCTATAATCCTAGCTGCTGGGGAGGAGGCTGAGGCAGGAGGATTTCGAGTTCAAATTCAGCCTCTGCAAAAGCAGGGCTCTAAGCAAATCAGTAAGACCCTGTCTCTAAATAAAATACAAAAAACAGGGCTGGGGATGTGGCTCAAGTGCTCCTGAGTTCAATCCCTTGTATAAATAAATAAATAAATAAGAACATTTTCATATACTTCTGTTTTTAACATGCTTCTAATCATGTTACAGCTAATCAAATAAGAAAAAAGAAAATTTTTCTATATTCTTAATATAGGTGCCCTATATAATATTTTTCTTTCCTTCCTTCTTCCTGCCTGCCTTCCCTTTTTTTTTTGTTTGCACTGCCAAAAATCCCTCCCAAATAAATCAAACTTTGTTTTTCATAATTTGCACATTGGCTACCATGTTGGCTACTACACTAATATTAATTTTATTTTTTTCCTTTCTCATTTTATTTTCTCTAACAGTTATGGATTCTTTAGTAGAGACCTTTTTTATCCTGATTGACTAAATGGATAAACCAATTGGCGATACCTGACATTCAAATGGGAAAGAGAAATAAATGGGAGTTTTTGAAAAGCATGTCTAATGTGTTTAAATAGATTCTTCTCATTAACAAAGTGATTAGCATTCGTTTTACAATGTTCCAAGAAGATTATCCAAAAAAGATTGCATAATTAAAGCAAATGTCCCAAAGAGTTTAATTATAGTTGCTTCAATATCTAAAACATCATTTTAAACTTGTGTTGCAAAGATGGTCCAAAAGATGAACAAAGCCAAAGCTACAGAATGACTGCCACCTTGGATTTTTAGAGCAGGGTTCATGGAGACATGAGACCAAAAGTGTGTCCCCATCCATCCTTCTGTCAGTGCCTCAGGAGTATCTCCAGTACAAGGGCTTTGTTGCTGGCAACTACGTGATCTAGGCCACGGAAATGTTAAATATTTAATTTCAAAAATACATTTGAAAAAGAAAAACTAGAATACTTTATAATGTGCAGGACAGAATTGTCAGGCCCCAAATGATCAACAAGACTGAGGTTGAGAAACTCTAGTCTAAATAGTTCATTCGTTTTATGTTTGGAACACAATTCAGTAATTAATAATGATCAGGCAACATTAGGAATTGTCTTTCTTGCATTTGTTTTGCTTTTCTCCTTAGATCCCTTTCAACACTTCCTTCATTCTCACTTCACTTCTGATGTTCCAACTGTCATTTATCTTTCTGTTTAGGGATTTTTGTTATTGATGATAATGACAATGCAAAAGTAATAAAGATTTATCTAGATGAAGCATTATTCCAGGGCTAAGTTATCTTCTCATGTTTTCCTAGTGTTCAACAAAATTCCTCCTAATTTTTTTGATACTCTTAAAATAGATTAGTATACCATTTTGAGATACATGAATATGCTTTTCTTGTCCTTATACGGTTTTATAATGAATTCTGTATTTTTTGTCTTTTAGAACTTAGTTTTAATTATTCAAATGTTGAGGTTCTAGGGGAGATTTCCATTTAGTCTTCTCTGAAAAGATGATGTAATTGGGACATGACCTAGAAGTAGCTTCTTCTTCTTTTTTTTTTTTTTAACAACATTTGTTCCTACTTAGTAATTTGAACAATGACCAGATGTTGGATATAGCTAAGAAACTATCATTGATTTTGAGGTGCAATAATAATTGTATGGAAATTTTTATTTTCAGAATATTTTTCTTTTAGTAACAAATGCTGAAATTTTACTATTGAAATAATATATCTGCAATTTATTTCAAAATAATGAAAGTAAGGGATTACAAATTGGGTGTCATTAAAACCAGTCTAGCCAGGAGCTGATGACAGTGGAATCTGTGATGAATGATGAGGGTTTGCTATACTCCTACAGACACTGTGCTACTTGATCTTTAGACATAATGTCAAGGTCCTCTAGTACTCTAACAGCATATATTATACTGGCCTAGCCTTTCTTATACATTTACAATTTCTCTCAATAAAAGACAAACAAAGAAAAAGTGAGAAAAATGAGCTTTTTTTTCCATTTTTAAAAAGTTATTCCTTTTCCTCCTCCCCTCCAGAAATGTGGAAACAAAATACTGGATTATTGAATGTCTGGTAAAATGAAGCTTCTTTTAAGTGTGGTTGGGAAAGAATATAGACATCCCATTTAAGCTTTTGAAGAATGAGCAGAATGAGGGCCAGACCATTTCCCACTATGGAATTTTCTAGTTTCCTTTTGCAATGTTTTCTTCCTTTTTCCTTTTTGTTTTTGATACTAGAAATTAAACCCAGGGGTGCTTAACCACTGAGTCACATTCCCAGCACTATTTTATATTTATTTTGAGACAAGTCCTTGCTGAGTAGCTTAGGGCCTTGACAATATTTGCTGAGGCTGGCTTTTAACTTGTGATCCTGCTGCCTCAGCCTCTGGAGCTGCTGGGATTAGAGGCAAGTACCACAATACATGGCTTTTTGTCATGCTTTCTAAGTGAACCAGAGAGGATATTAAAAACAAAACAAAACAAACAAAAAACAGAAAGAAAGAAAAAGATAATATATGATTTGGATAAACCATTAGGGTCTTTGACCCAATTTTCACTTTGCTTAAAATCAAAAGCTTAAACATGGTTATACATCTTTGGTCCTTTGGTTTTTGTTCTTTTCAGATTTTGTTATTTGACTAAGAAATGTTCAATATTTAATGAAGCAGTTGGCAAACTTTTTCTATAAAGGTTCACATAGTAAATACTTAGGTGTTGTGCAACAATATGATCCCAAAACTTGTCTTTTTTAAAAAATAAATTTTTAAAAATATAGAAAATGTTTCTTAATTCAGTAGAAAATACAGCATAAAAATACAGTGATGTAATTTCTTTGTAAGATTCCTAAACTAATGCTGTAATTCACAGCCAATCTTTTCTCCAAATATTACTTAGTCTGAATAAGATAATATAAGCAAAATTGTTCTGCAAAATAGATTTTACTTATAATTATCATTCCTTTAATACATGTGCATTTTACTTTTATCAACTAACCCATACTACTAAACAAGATACTAATTACTGATGTGTATTATTTCTCATCATCAATACATACCTTAATTTATACACAAATTTTACAATTTAGTACTTTGGTGTCATTTTTAGGATTCAAGATAACTATTACCTTGAATTTGCTCATTAGTTGTCATATAGACAGTTGTTTCTTTAGAGTAAAAACCAATCAACATATTTACCTTCAATAGGATTAATTTGTAATTGTAGGTATTTTCTTGGTTGGAGGTTGATAATTAGGGTTGATTTACTTGCGTAACACATTTTTGCTAATATCTTTTGCAAGGACAGATTTCCAGCTGGGCTCTCTACTGATAGATACCTTGGGTTAGTTAGAAATAGAAAACGAGAACTCCATAAATAGAATGTTAAGTTTTCTACTTACTTCAAGGCTTCTCGGTAGCTACTTCTATAATGGACTTGATAAAAATCATTGTGATGTATCAAGAGAGGGAAAAAAGGAGAAAAGTTAGAGATTTTAAATCAAAAGTACTAGTAGGAACACAGAAATCTGGAAGTCACAGATGGAAAGGCATAAATTAAAGGTGCTTTCAGGTTGAATGGCAGAGACAACCTCAGGATGACCATGGTGGTGGAGTTTATTGTGTTTCCACAGGAAAAAAATAGAACCACAATAAGCCATTTAAGGAGCTTCAGAGACTTTCTGGCAAGTGAGAATGACCTTTATTGAAAGCACAGTGATTTCAGTGGCCCAGAGTCAATGTAGGAATTCAAAACTCCCCTAAATCACACACACTTGGGCTTTTCTGGCTGTTCATGCCTCATTTAAATCTCCCCATGGACAGTATGATTGGACTTCTGTATATGTCACAATCTGATATAAAGCATCCCCACTGGGCAGAGTTTTCCAGCCAGGTCCCGGTATGGACTGCGCCAGATTGTAAATGACCATCTTTAAAGTAGGTATGAATCTGGTTTGAACTAGTTATCATAGATTTTCCAATGCAAGAGATAAAGTTTGCCAAGTTGTATACACACAAAAATACTGTTTCTAATGTTTTTTTAAAGGAGTGATTGACTTAATATAAGAATTTCACAAAATAAATATTTCTCAGAATGCCAAAATTTTGCTTAAGTTTTTTCAAAACAACCTTTTATCTTTACTCAGGACAGACATCTCTAAAGGTTTCTTTTATGTCTGGGTTCAAAACTGTGGTTGCCTCATTGTGCTGTGTTGAAGTTTTCTTTTAGAATGGTTGTTGGAAGCCAACAACAGCTTTAATTCAGGCAAATCCTTGTCACCTTTAATCTAAAATCATTATCAGAACTTCTTTTCACATCTTTATTTTGACTGCTATGATCCTTCCTCACAGCTTATTTTACAAACCAAATATAGCTAAATATTCATGTCTTATAAACATTTGAAAGAGAAACTCTTGCCTTTTAGATAAAGAGAAGTTGAGTGCCTTTCCCAAAAATGGCAAGATACGTAGACAGCTAGAATTCCTCACTATATTCCACATTATCCCATTTCCTAAAACAATATTTTATATAGACTCTTTAAGATCTCCTGCAATAATAGTAAATCAAGACCTAGCTTCTTATCTATGAAACAATTTTCTCTATGCTAGTCAAACTCCTATAATACCATGAAGCTGCCCTTTTTTTACAATTCCATTAAAAAACCCTTTCAAACTATTCTCTGAACCTATGCTCATGATTCTTTTTCATCCTAATGTCCTCCTTTCCCCTCTCATCCTGTTTTCCTGCCCTTACTATCCCCCAGCCTATGCAATGAAATTCCTGCCAATTCTTTTAAAGCCAAAGAAAGACTCTTCATCCCACCCACATGTGCAGAACTGAGTATACTGTGATGAATGATGTGTTATTCAAGTTTGTACCTAGCCATGACTAGAAAATTTAAAATTTAGCTTTGGAAGTATTTTAAAAACTGAAGGTTTTAAAATATTCTGTCAACTCTTTCAGGCAGGGTCAATGTCCTTAACTTATTTTGCATTGCCTGTCTTTTTCTTCCAGGTATTGGTTATAGGAAAATCAATTGGTGACTTGAATTCATGTTATACATTAATTTCCATCCCTTTGTTCCCTTTTTTTCCCAAATTTCTTCTGAACAAGAAACCTTGCTTTAGATGTAAATCAGCTATACATTTACACACACACACACACACACACACACACACACACACACACACACAATATCACTGGAATCACCTAGGAACTTGTTAGAAATGCAGATTATCTTTATAAAATTTTTTTTTTTAGTTGTAGATAGACAAAGTACCTTTATTTTTGTTTATTTATTTATTTATTTTTATGTGGTCCTGAAGATCAAATCCAGTGCCTCACCCATGCCAGGCAATTGTTCCACCATTGAGCTTTAACCCCAGCCCAGAAATACAGATTCTTAAGCACTATTATGCTTTTTACTATGATACTCAGCTGGTTCCTGTGCATATTAAAGCAAAGTATACACCACAGTAAATAATCTAATCTGAATGAGTTGATCACTTACTTTTACAAACCAAGAATATGTGTATTTAAATCTCCTTTTTATCATGTGTGCAAGTGTGATGTGCATGTTTCTCTCTGGAGAGAGAAAGAACAGGTGGAATAGTTGGGAGAAAACTTTGTTTTTTCTGTATAGGAGGCTTGCTTCAAAAGTATCTAGTGAATATATTTTCTATGAAGACTATTATTTCTGCAATTTTCTTCTTTTTCTTTCTTTTTTTTTTTGTGGTTCTTGGAATTAAACACAGAGCTTTGTATATGTGAGGCAAGCACTCTACCAACTGAGCTATATCTCCAGCCCCTACAGTGCTTTATTTTATTTATTTATTTATTTTGCATTTTGTGTAAGCATATTAAACCACACAGGAAAACAGAGCTGTGAAAATATCACTTCAGAAAACACATTAAGGTATCTAAATGCTGAAATCATTTGATGAATTTTTAAAAAGCTGGCTGCTTTTTAAAGGCATTTATAATTCAAGGTGTTTGATTAACTTTTCAAGAGTTGAGTGTTGGTAGATTTAAAATCAAAAGAAGAAATTTCCAATGATCTTGTGGATTTTTAAAAGTGGACAGAAGCAAAAAACTATGGTTTTATCCTTCTTAGCTTTGATATTTTTTGTGAGTTTTATTTTAATCATATAGCAGATTTAAATCTTCTGTGTGTGTCAGATGGGCTAATATGGGGCTAGCAGTGAATGTTTTTTCCTATGTTATTCTGAGAGTTACTGAGATAAAGTCTATCAAGTATTTTATCTTGCCAACGATAAGTAGAAGTAGTGTAAATACATAATTAGATGTCAGTGTATAACTATTGTTGTGTAAAGCTGATTTTGTAAAAACAATAGACAATTAAAGTATTTGCAATAGAACTTAAATATACAAAGAACCCAAGGGAGGGAAAGAGAAGACAAATAAAGGAGTACAAAGCAGAAACAGTGAAAACATCTACATAGCCAACAAAATAAAGCAATCACATCAAAAAGATGAGAAAAATGATTATTGTCAAGTGGAGCCAGATAAGAACATCATAACTACTAGAAAATAGGGACAAAGCTCTGCAGAAAGATTTGACTATTTGGAATTTCCGGTTCACATTTGAATATTTCTGATCTGTAATAAGTCACTCTGCTTTTCATTTATTGATGGATTCATTCATTTCATATTTCTTAAACCAAATATTATGTCCATAAATCTATGGTAAGTACTAGACAATGCAAATATAATTGTTGTACTTGCCTTTAAGGACAGTATGAGTTAGTAAAGATAAATACAAAAAAAGCAAATTCAAAAACATTTTGTAGGAACTATGATACAAAATGATCAAGGGAGAAGAGAGGAGGTTCAAAGGTAACTTCTTCCTGGGACAGTTAAAATAGGCTGCCTAAGATTGTAAACCCATCCTCTTCAAGACACAGTCTAAGTAACTGGAATGGTTAGTGTTTTAGCCTGCTTTTTGTCACTGTGACCAAAAGATGTGACAAGAACCAACTTAGGGGAAGAAAAGTTTATTGTGGCTCATGGTATCATAGGTTCAGTCCATGGTTGGTAAACTCCATAGCCTTGGGCCTGAGATGAGGCAGAAAATCATGGCAGAAGCACATGGCATAGAAAAGCTACTCAGTCAAGACAGGAAGCAAAGAGTGATTTACTTACTCTAGCCACACTCTACTTGCCGATAGTTACCACCCAGGTTATCCATTTCAGTGGATCAATCCTCTGATTAGGTTATAACTTTCATAATCTGTTCATTTCACCTCTGAACATTCTTGCACTTTTGGGGGACATCTCATATCCAAACCGTATCAGTTAATTTACTAAATTAAGTTTTTACAAGAAGGCCAAGGGTGTGAGAGAAGATAGATTTCACCAATTGGAAAGCTACTCAATGTGTGAAGCATGACTCTTTCCTTGGATCTAGCAGAGAGACTCAAAAATCACAAGGAATTGTAAGGAAAAAGGAAGGAACTAATGTTTTACAAGTGACCGATATTCCAGGCTTGTATAATTTCATCAAAATGTATTCCACTTGTCATGTATAACTAAGAAGAATCAAGTTTTTGAAAAGCACCCAATATGGACTAGGCTTATGTAGGGCCCATTATAGGCACTATTTAACAAATTTCCCAGTGAATAAATTTGCAAATGAAAAACTTATCTGAGCTACTATGACTAGTTCAACACTCAGTCCCTGGTGATAACCAGAAATAAATTGATTACTTTCATGGAGAGAGGTGAGACTTGCTTGACAAGGCAATAACTTTAGATGAACTAAATAACCATAAATAAAAATAAATGTGGCAGCAGAAGACACCAGTAATTTTGCAAATTGAACTATATCAATTTGTATTGAAATAGTCAATTATACCTTTAGAAAAAGGTATAAACTTTATACCTGAGTAATTAGAAAAAGGCAAAACTGGGTATTTTGGTTATTAGAATACTTATTCTGATATACAATCTATCTCTATATACATAATCAATTCTTTATGATGATCATATAGGATTTGTCATATTTTAATGTTTTAGAAAATTATACAAAATGTGAAATACATCAATATGCATAAAATACCACAAAATTCACATGAAATTAGTGGTCTGTCTAAATTTCTTTAGATCCTTATTCAAATCCATTTAACATCCAAGGTACTTTTACCATCCAAATTTTATATGCAAATTTATTTAAACCAGATGTTATCATCTTCTATACTATGCAGAAACAATGTTTTACTAGTTCTCTTGTATAAATACAAATAAAATGTAAATACACAATAGAAAGAAATCAAAAAGTTGCATGTTATTATGAGATATTTGATTAGAAACCCAAGAAATTTCTCCAAAATACATATTTTGATGTAATATAGAGAATTACTTATTTTTTCATGCTACTGAGTGTGAGAGAAGGAAGCAGCTTTTGTTCAGGTTACAATGAGGAAATGAGTACATTTTTCCCTCATAGATTCTAGACACTCAGGCTAAACACATTCCTTCAGAAATTTCTGTTATGAGTTCCTGATTACCTCTGTGTCACTGCAATGTCAAGCTGTTTTAGAGGTCAGGGAAATATTTCTGAACAGCAAAGTGCTTGAAGATATTTGCCCTACCTTGTAAAATGACTGCTTATATAGGTGACAGTAATGTCAGGTGGACTTAATGTTTATAATCAGGGTTAACAAATGTCAGCAAAAATAGCATTGGGCAGATGATACATCTCATACCTCAAGGATTATTAAAAGTAGACATACAGTGTGCTGTGCCAAATCTAATCTCCCAGGCCACACTCTTCCTAATGTTGAAATTGGAAATAGTTTTCTATTCTGCCTGTGACAGGATATATTACTGACAATTTTCTTCTTAGTCGGATGAAATAACTTGTTTAGTCATTTCATAAATGCCCTGTAAATAAAGTTAGGAAAGTCCTACCAAGTTAAATGTAATAAGTCAACTTCTCATTATTTGTCTATATGACTATAATATAGAAATGTTATATTAAAATATAATATAGATTAAGACACCTATTACTAAGTAAATTACTCTAAGATTCTTAAAGGAGTGATTATGATTAAACTATTAGGAAATTCCTGTTGGAGTTCTCAGGGAGTGAGCAAAAAATACAAACAACAACAACAAAAAAAAAAAAAAAAACAGGGTCTAGGCAATGTACAGATAGTATTTAAAAAGCTTTTGTGTGTAAGCTACACTAATAATAAGCTTATTCTTTAGGAGTTCTGTTTTATTTCATTTGTGTTTTATTTTCCTTATGACGTCCTGAGCATCTAAAAGCAAGTTAATTTTCCACCTGGTGAATAAGGAAGGTCTATATCAAAGAAAGCATTATCAAATCCTCCAGATATTTTTTCTTTGTTGACTTTACACAAAATCCTTAGCAATTTGTTGTGTTGCTTAAAGATGTTTCATAAAACATTTACTAGTTCTATTACAAAGGAAAGATACCTAACAGGTGAACCAATACTATAGTATTTAAAACTGAAGAATAGAATAATTTCATATGGTTCTTGGGTTGAGACATTATCATTTATATATTCATGAGCATTTTAAAATCATTTTGTGTAGGCTTAAAACTCAATGTAGCTGGAACTGTGAAGGAATAAAATAATGTAGTGTATAGTTACTATTTTTAAAATGCCTTAAACCAACTAGGGCAATACAACCATTATTTAGGGTACAATTAGAAAATTCCATATATATAATACATTTAAAAATAGGGTAAACTAATATGTACATAATTTCCAATGAACCTAATATGAAATAAAGTTGACTTACTTAGTTAATTTTTTGTTCAAACACACACTCAGAGATACAGACATGGTAAATACACAAAACTCTGTTAACACCTAACACCGTGCTATATTTACACAATGAGTGGATTTCCAAAATAAATTAAGAAAAAAAATAATTCACAGAGAAGCACCTGCCCCATTCATATTGAATCAGGAGGTTCAGCACATGAAATCTAACTCTTTTATATTCAAAAAGGTTACTTTTCTTCATTACTAAATGTATCATTTCTTAATTCTATTATTCATAGTAGAAGTAGTATGAAGGATTTAAAAGATAGGAATATTTTGAAGTGATTTTCATACTGACCATGGGTATTTCCACTTTCATTTGTTCTGTTTCTCACTAAAATTATTGAGTAGATGCAGCTATATAATGATTGATGAGTTTTGAGTTGGTACTAAATGAAGTCCTTTGTATAACTTACTTCTGATAGGATTTTGTTGATATGAGTCTATATAGTCCTTAGTTCCTTCATAGAGGAAAATGTCATATTGAATACCAAGAAATTTTATTCACGTAGGTTACTAATTCATTCATCTTGCAGATCATGTTGCTCTATGGTTCAATGATTCAACTCAGCAAATACTAAGCACCTAATATAAACCACATAGACACACTAGAGATGTAAAAATTAATGACACTTTAGAGATTAAGAATGAATAAAGTCTAAGCAATTAAATTTTATCAAAATTCCAGAAAAGCAATTCAGTTTTATTTTTTGTGATAAAGTCTGAAGAATATAAGTATTGTCCAGATCCTTGTACCAGTGGGTTCAATTTCTAATACAAAGAAAAAAGAAAAAAGATCCTCTTTGAAGTATTTATTTTATTTTCAATGAAAATATTTTTATGCAACAAGAGTAATCTCTTCTAGAGTATACTATAGAACTTCAAACTCCCAGGCCAGTACTTCTTATAATACACCAAATGAAGACTCTCTAAAATGACCCATGAATTTAGATGTATACAGCTGAAACAAGAGGAAGCCAACCATCACTGCTTCAGAAAACCACCAACATAACATTTGACTTCATTAGTTTGCCCAAAAGAGCAAACTGAGATATCAGTTTTCATCCCACCAATTATAAAAGGGAAATACTTATGTAGAGCCATGTAATGAAGAATTAAATTTTTGAGCAATATCATTACTTTACTGAGATGGTAAAAATTGGGGTTAAGAGCTTATAACACATATACACAATTTTTCGTACATACCTTAGACATTATTCTAAAACTAAGCTCTTTGAACAGGCATGGTGGTGTACATCTGTAATCCAGTGACTTTGGAGACTGAGGCATGAGGATTGTGAATCCAAGTTTGAGGCCAGCCTCAGCAATTTAGTGAGAACCTCAGTAACTCAATGAGAACTTTTGGCAAACTAAAAAATAAAAACAGAAAACAGGACTGGAGATAAATCTCAGTGGTAAAGTACCAGTGGGTTCAATTTCTAATACAAAGAAAAAAGAAAAAAGATCCTCTTTGAAGTATTTATTTTATTTTCAATGAAAATATTTTTATGCAACAATAAACTTCTTTAATCATATCTTTATAAGTGTCATTAAAATTAGTCATATTTCTTTCCAATTTTTAAATTTATTCTCAAAATAAATATTAGTATGTAAGTACATGCTCATTTTTAAAAAACAAAAAACAAAGACATCCATATTTTCTTTCTTTCTTTGGTACTGGGAATAGAGTATTGAACCCAAGGATATCCTACCAATGAGATAAAACCCCAGCCCTTTTCTTATTTTTTTCTTATTTTTTAAAGACAGAGAGGAGAGAGAGAGAGAGAGAGGAGAGAGAGAATTTCAATATTTATTTTTTAGCTTTCGGCAGACACAACATCTTTCTTTGTATGTGGTGCTGAGGATCGAACCCAGGCCGCACGCATGCCAGGCAAGCGTGCTACTGCTTGAGCCACATCCCCAGCCCTTTTTTTATATTTTTAATGATGCATTACAATTTGTAATGCATAAAGGTAGAATTTATTGTTATGTATTTATGCATGAACACAATGTAAATATAATTTTCAAACATGAGAAACATAAAAGTTCATGTCTTATTTAAGATAAGAACATGTTTTTTATTTCCTCATCACATTCACCAAATATTCAGTTTTACATTGCTTCTTTAGCTAAGGTGGCCAAGTGAGTTCGTTCTGATAATAAGATGTAAGAAACATAAGTTAATACTTCCAGTGGGACTCTTGCCTTCATAATAAAAACAAACACACACAAAAGGAAGTTGTTTCCTCTCTCCCTAGTTGGGACACTGTTGTGTGAGAGAGAGACAATGCTTGTAGTGGCAATCCACTTATGATCATGGGAGGAAAGCCAGGAAAATGTCTTGCCAACATGGTTTGTTGATATCACTGAGGTTCTGAACCATCTCTGGCCCCATCTCTGGTCACCGGACATTTGTTTTTTTAATATACCTGAATTATCTTATTGGGTAAGCCAGTGCTATGCAGGTATTCTGAAATGTGCATTTAAAGTACACTGGTGATTGCTGATACATCTTGAAGAGCATTTACAGAAACTTGGAATATATTGACAGAGGACTGTGATCCAGAAAAGAGTGGATATCTTGAAAGACTCTTAAAATATATATTTTTTTGTATCAATGGACCTTTATTTTGTTTATTTATATGTGGTGCTGAGAATCAAACCCAGCACTTTACACATGCTAGGCAAGTGTGCTGTCGCTGAGCTACAACCCCAGGCCCTCCTGCAAGACTTTTATGGAGGCTCCTAGCTAAGACACAACAGGATCACATGACACATAGCAAAAAGTAAGGCAAGAAGAGAGGGCATGTGCCTAAGGTCAGATTGTGGTAACTAATTCTCCAGCCCACCCTCCATATGTAAAACACACTGTAGTCAAACAAGTAATTCTCCTGGGAGGTTTGAAAGGTGTAGGGAAGTCAATGGTTCTTTTCTGAGGTTACTGAACAAGGAGAACAGGGTAATGCAATTAGAATAGAGTGCTACTTACTTTGGCAATGTGAAGAAAAACTGCCATCTATTCAACATGAAGAAAAACTCTGAAACAACATGTTTTGTCACATTGCCAGTTTTCATCCTTAAATGTGAATGAACAATTATGTAAAGATCTAGACACAGAAATGAGTTGGTAGTAAAGGGTACATATTCAGAAAACTGAAGAGAAATTGAAATATAATAAATATAAACATAAAAATAAATATGAAACTTCTTTTTCTTTTCAGGTTTTACAACCTTAGGGCAGTATTTACATATATAATTCACCCATTATGGTATACTAGTCAATTTTTAAGCCATTTCCATAATCATGTTTTGGAGTATTTTCATCCCCCAGTAAGAGTCTTTGTGCCCATTTGGATAAGTTTTTAAATTTGTTAATATTATTTTAATTGCATATATTTATAATGTTATATATACATACAATCTGTATTAATCAAATCTATGTAGTTAGCATTTTCATCTTCTTAAATGTTTTATTTTTAATTAAGATAACTGATACATAAAAACATTAAAAATTATACATATTAATGGGGTACCATGTAATGTTTCAATTGTATACATGTATACATTGTTTAATGTTTAAATCTGGATAATCATATCTATCTCAAGCATTCATCATTTCTTCTGGTGAAACTTTCAAAATCCTTTCCTCTATATTTTTTAAATGTACAGAACACAGTCTCTGCAATAGCACTCCAGACTTTCTTGTTCCTGGGTAAATGTATAACAGTATCCATTGACCAGCCTTTTCCATCCCTCCTTTTATTCTCTCAGACCTCTGGTGGTAACCAACATTCTATGCTCAACTTCTAAAAGATCAGCGTTTTGGGATTTCCCATATGATTGAGATCACGTGGTACTTTCTGTACTTGGCATATTTCACTTATGAGATCATAATGATCTCAAGTTCCATTCATTTTGCTACGAATTATAGGATTTTATTTCTTTTATGGATGAATCATATTCCATTGAGGATATGTACAGTTTCTTTATCAGTTCAGCAGTATATAGACACTTGGTTTGTTTCCATTTCTGGACTGCTGTGAACAGTTCTTCAGTGAACATGGGAGTGTTCTTTGTCTCTTTGTCAGACTGATTTCTTTTGGTTTAGATATGCATCCTATAGTAGATTGCCAGATCATACATTGGATAAACTTATTGTTTGATGGCATTACTAATTTACATTCCCACCAACAGTCTATAAGAGTTCTCCTTTCTCACAATCCTCACTAGCATTGCTTTCTTTAGTCTTTCAGATATTAGTCATTCTAACTGGGGTGAGATGATAATCTATTTGTACTTTTGACTTGCATTTCCTAACAGCTAATGAAGTTGAGCATATAGTCATAAGTGTATTGGACATTTGAATTTATTCTTTAGAGAATACTTGTATCTACTTGTATCATTTTAAAATGGATTCTTTGTTTCATTTGTTTGCTGTTTGAGCTTTTTCAGATACTATATGTTCTGGATCATTTGCCTTAATCCTTTGTCAGATGCATAGTTTGCAATTTCCCTTGCTTCCTATAGGTTGTCTCTTCCTGGTGTATTTTCTATTCCTCCACAGAAGCCTCTTAGTTCGATGAAATGACAATTGTCTATTTCTGCTTTCATTGCTTGTTCTTTCATAGTCTTGCTCCTACAAATGTTTTGAAGCATTTCCTCTATTTTTTTCTAGTAGTTTCATATCTTAATTTAGGTCTTTGATCCATTTTGAGATTTTCTAGTATAGGATGAGAGCTAAGGATCACATTTCAACCTTTTTCTTATCAATATCCTGTTTTCCCAGAACCATTTATTGAAGATGTTATTTCTCCAATGTATGCCTTTAGAATTTTTGTAAAAAAATCATTTGACTATAAATGTATCAAACTATTTCTGGGTATCTTAGTCTATCCCGTTGGATTATGAAGTTGTTTTTATTCCAATATCATGCTATTTTGACTACTTCAGATTTGTAGTATATTTTGAAATCAGGTATTATGATGCCTGCAACTTTGTACTTTTTGTTCGAGATGACCTTTGCTATTCAGAGACTTTTGCAAATTCTATCTGAATTTTTAAAGTTTTTATAGTTCTATGAATAAAGTCATTAGTATTCTGATAGAGATGATTAGCGCTGTTTGCAGTTGATATGATTCTGCATGTAGAAAAACCTAAATACTCCACCAAAAGATAACTAGAACTAACAAATAATTTTAGTGAAGTTTCAGGACACCAAATCAGTATATTGATGTAAAAATCATTGAAATTTTATACACTAAAATGTTGTTACTGAGAAATATATCATGAAAGTCATTGCATTAAAAATAGCTCCAAGGGCTGGGGATGTGGCTCAAGCGGTAGCGCGCTCGCCTGGCATGCGTGCGGCCCGGGTTCGATCCTCAGCACCACATACCAACAAAGATGTTGTGTCCGCCGAGAACTAAAAAAAATAAATATTAAAAATTCTCTCTCTCTCTCTCTCTCTCTCTCCTCTCTCACTCTCTCTTTAAAAAAAAATAGCTCCAAAATAAATAAATAAAATACTGAAAAATAAGTTTAACCAGGAAGTGTAAAACTTCTTCTACAATAAACCCCACAAAACTCAGATGAAAGAAATTGAAAACAACACAAACAAAAAAATGAAAATTCTTCCTACGTTCATGGATAAGAAGAATCAATATTGTTAAAATGTCCAAAATGCTAAATGCAATTCACAGATTCAATACAATTCCCATTTATTATTAAATCCCATTGTCATCCTCTACTCCAGACCATTAATATATTATCTGTGTCTGTATATTTACATTTTCTGGATATTTCACATAAATGGATTCATACAACACATGGACACTCATATCTTGCTTCTTTCACTGAACATTACTAGAGTTTCTCTCTTGTAGAATGTATGCATTATTTGCAGTCATAATTCATAACACCTACTGAACGACAGAGGATATTACATATAAAACAAAAGAGAAGGATATTATGAAAAACCAACAAATAGAAACTGAAAACATTTGGGATGGTGAAATAAACATATATTAAAAAGGCATATACAATAAAGCCAAAGAATTTTCCTATAATAGTAATCACCATTACCAAATTTTTGTTCTTTCATATGTTTGATTTTTTTTCTACTGTGCCCTTAGATAATTTTTCTAAATAGAGCTTTTAAAATAAAAAGCATGTTCATCCATAAACAAAAATATTTTGTGTAAAGGAAATTGAAAAAACGAAAAAAAAGTAATCATAATCTTCTCTCTCATTTTTATCACTTAAATTTTCATGCCCTATTATTAACATAGACTTGAAAAGCTTGGCTTCTAATAACTGCCAAATAGTCTACCCAGAAACCATAAAATTTTGTAGAAATTTTGAATGGTTAGATATTTAGAGCATGCCCATATCTTCTGATGTGTAAATAAGTGCATAATGTATATTACTGAGTAAACACTCAAATGACACACTGTTTCCTTCAGTTAGATTGTCAAGCGAACTTTCTGGATTGAAGACTATAGAACCTTGTTATATAATATACCACAAATGTGTTAGTGACATAGAAATTTAATTTGGGGATAGTGTTGAAATGCTTCTTTTACTACATATTTCTCAGATTTGAGTACCAGGCAAATTACATGATATAATAATTTGCTTAAATATGGACAAATATAAATTTATCTTTCTACATAAAAACCAAATGGTTGGGGCTAGCGTTGTGGCTCAGCGGTAGAGAGAGCTCCTCACACATGCAAGACCCTGGGTTCCATCCTCAGCACCACATAAAAAAATAAATAAGTGAAATAAAGGTATTGTGTCCAATTACAACTAAAAAATAAATAAATATATTTTTTAAAAGTTTTCTCTCTCTCTCTCTCTCTCTCTCTCTCTCTCACACACACACACACACACACACACACACACACACACACATACAAACATGCATGAGCCTGTACATAAACATGAACACTCCAAAATATTATGTATTCAATTTATGTTTTCCAACATGTGCAACAACATAATTTAAGATTTAGGTGGCATTTACTGGAGTCTTCCCAACCTTCCCAGATTGGCTCAGAAACCCTTCTTAAATACCCCTAGAGTCGTCATATCTGGATTTTTCTTATCAGATTACAGTTAAATGAACTGTTCCTAAAGCTAACTTTCTTTTAACCACCAGGTTTGAAGTAACACAAAAGTGGACATTTTATTTAATTTATATCTCCAGTCCCAACGTCAATTACATAGTGCCTAAAACAATTTACTCATAATGTCAGTCGACACAAAAAGAACTTCCAGTTTAGAAGAGTGGGAATTTAGACATTTAATTATTATTTTATCATACTTCTTTTTATTAGAAAACTAAATTTTAGAAATAATTCTGCCATTTTTTTTCAAATTGACCTATTTTGAAGATAAATTTTTAAATGATTTCAAGTTTAAAAACTCAAAGCCAGTTGAAGTTTTATTTCACTTATAAAATTTGGAAAATTACCTTTATAAATATATTTATGGCTATCAAATGATGAAATACAAGTGTGAAATGTTCATTTGCCATATTTTGAGAATCTAAATTTCAATGCAGATATCTTAAAAGTACATTTGGGATATGACTTTCTTCTTTTTGATCTTCAGTGGGAATATTAAAAGGGGATGGGGTTATATTAAGGAATCCTGTAATTTATCTGAAACTGGTCCAGTTTTGTGTGCTCATAGAGATTTTTAAGTCAGTGCTTTGACTGACTTGTGTTTCAGTGTATAGATCACCTGCTTTCTGCCTTTCGGAATTCATAAAAACTTTTTTTCTGCCTGAATATCACTCTTTTCTTTTTTCTGTTTTTATTTTATTTTAGGATGATTGGGTGGTGATTGAAGAATAGACAAATTTTCCAATTTGAAACAAAAAATTTTAACTGTTTAAAAAAATGTAATTTTAAAATTTGATATTGACAATTGGATACTTTTGATTGTCAGAAGGAATGTCCTGATAAAATAGAAAATGCTGCTTACCCCTGGGATTTTTCACTTCATGAGACTATTTCGTTTTAATTTCAGGAGGCCTTATTAGCTTATCATAGAAAATTACCAAACAAGCCATTCTTTCTCGCTTTTACAGAGATTTGCTTGCTGACTAAGGGACGACGCACTGCCAGTGTTCGAGCTGATACATATTGCCGTCTCTATTCCCTTTCGGTGGACAATTTCAATG